>NC_136532.1:27019397-27136897 GCF_910591455.1 Pholis gunnellus
GAAAGCATTCATTGGGATAATCCTGTTTGTTTGGATTTAAGGCACGTTCATAATATTCACCATCAAGTCATGAAGACCGTCGCATGTTGTCGTGTATGGAATGTCATTTTTCGTCAATATTAGAAATATAAATAAATACAGAAATATGCCGATGAAATATGGCAATGAAAGTAGAAATATATAAATGGATCAATATAGTACAGTAATTAAAGAGTTTTTTATTTTTAAAACGTTTTTTTAAAGATAGTATTTATTTCTGGGGACTTTTATTTTATGATTCCAGTTATTTATTTCCGGCGTGGTTCTCACCAATTCAGACCACAGCACTGTTTAATACTGTTTCATATTTATTCAGTTAGCAACTCACTATTCATATGAACAGATGGGGATACATATTATATATATTATATTATTATTATATATATATTGAACTATATTAGTTCAGAAAATAAAAAATAATGCGGAAACAATACAAGAAAAATAGAACTTTATTCCGAGACAGAGGAAAATACAATCACATCATTAAATCTGTGTATGATTTCTATATTCACAGAGTCACAGTCATTCACTTCTCTGTAACAGTCTGTTGTGTGAAGCTCACAGTGGAAAAGTTCCGCGAACAATAAGTTTTAAAGCCATTATGTGAGTTTTATATTTACATTACTGCGCCATCCGCTGGTCGAATAAAGAACGAAACCGTGGAAGGCGGCCGCAGGCTGCTGGGATTGTCTGATGATTGTCAAACACATAAAGATAATAAACAGTCATTTTAATAAACGTCCTTCTCATATATCATTCACTGTCAGTAACAATATGGTGGAAACACTACTCATTAAAGGGAATTTAATAAATCTGCTTTCTGACCATGGTGCGTTCAAGGATGCTCCGAAAAAAAAGTGTTAGTTTCTGAACAACTGTTTAGTGCTGCGAACACGACCTTGATCCCAGAAGTGAGTTCAGCGTGACCGAAAAACAGCCGAGGTCAAAAAACTTGAACCAGTTTAAAAGTAAATACAGCGACGTGAGCGGAAAATAGAGAAAAATATAAAGTAGCGTTACTGCCTTCTTAAAGAGATCACCTGATGTTAGAGCCTTCAAAATACTGCTTTCCCTACTACATTTACATCAAGCAGATGCAGTACTATTGTAATACTGTTGTATTTAAAACTCTACCAGAAGGTTTGGTATTTTTGTGGTTTAACTCCTTCTTCTGCTGCTGTGATGTGGAAGTGTACCTCAGGGCGTGTCAGTACCCTGTGACATCACTGCTGGGTGTGGCTACAGGTGAAACACTGCGCCCTTTAACGGTTTGTTAGTGCGTATCATTTTCAAGCCCTTTGTGTTAATGCTTTAATACATCTCAGTTTTTGTCAGTTCATAACATCTCCCACAATAAACTACGTATTTACAGTATATTTACAGAACTGTAAACGTCACATTATGCTGGTTTCCAGTACATTCAGGCAGCTTCGTCCAGCAGTCTCTGCAGGTTCTTCTGCACCTGAAAGGACAGACGTGGTGTGTTAATGTTACTGTTGCTGTATGACATCAATCAATCAATCAATCAATCAATCAAGTTTTATTTACACATCACCTTTAAAACAAATCATATGCATTTCAAAGTGCTTTACCAATGATTGACAAGACGAAAACAAGATGAAAATGCACATCAAATGAATAAAATACAACACATAAATAAAAAAGTTAAATTAGAGCAAAATAAAATGTATAAATACTAAAAAGCCGAGCATAAAAACACATACGATACTGTTTATAATCAGATGTAATAATAATGAGCAATAATAATAAAAATGCCCACATGCACATTGACGTAATGTATTTCGATGATCTGTGTTTTTGAAGTTCACAGGCTTCTGTGATCTGGTTTAATGTCCAGCACTGGAGATTGGAGGAAAATAGCCTAGCTTAGCATAAAGACTGGCAGCAGGGGGAAACTGTTAGCATGGCTCTGTTCAAAGACAACTTGTGGTTTTATGGGGACTATTTCTTGACAAACCACAGTGTACACATCCGCCCAGCACTTCTGTGCTGCAGGTCCAACTATAGTGCCAGCTATGAAGTACAGTTTATTTAATCTACATTTTATTTCTAGATTTTAAATGCAACACAAAAACATCATCAGCAGGGAATATTGCAAATCATAATTATCTAAGTGGTCATAATGGAATTAAAAAAACATAAAGGAAGTTAAGTACAGATATTGGGCAGCGGGAATAAATAACAAATAAAAAATGAATCTAAATGTACAGTCCGATAGGAGACCGTCTACATCTAGACGCAGGTTTTGATCCAAACCTGGCAACCTCACCACACAATCATGTCCAATCATTATTTATTATTTCTTTTCATGTTTCATTTCTTTTCATGTGCACATTAAGAAACAAAGTAGGTCCAGGTGTTTGTTAGAGTTTTCTTTTGGCACTTTATGCTAAGCTAAGCTAACCACGCCCTGACTCCACATCTGTAGACACACATATCAATCTTCCCATCTCACTCATAAGCATCGTATCAAAATGTTGAACTATTCCTTTAATGCCATGTTCGCGATGACGCCAAAGTATTCGTTTTGTTTATGTTCTGTATTTATTAATCTATGCTTCTTCTTGTGATTTGTCCCGGTCCACTGAGTTTATTTCTAATATTTCTATAATCTTTTATATTCTCTTCTCACTTCACACCTCTATGCATTACAGAGGAACTCTCCAGACCGTCCTCCCTCCGTCCACCGGAGGGCCTCAGACTTTCCCACCAGACTCCCACATCACCTGCTCACCTGTTCCTCATTTCCCAATCACACCTCTCAGTATTTATAACAGCCCGTCTGACCTGCTGCTGGCCACGCGGTCAGTGATGCTTTTACCTTTAGCTCCACTTGAACAGGCGCCTACTTTTTAATAATATTTGCAGGTTCAGTATCTCGAGGTGGACGAGTCGGTTACATTGAGTCAGCTGCTGCTGTTTGTTAGCGAGGAGACGAGCGTCGGTCTGAAATGTTAATGACGAGCTCTCCTTACAGACGAACGGATCGCTGACTATAAATGTTTGATTAACACCGACGAGCGTCCGGTTACCTTTTGTTTCTGTTGCTCACGCATGATGGAAGAGAAACATCCTGAGCACCAGCTTCCTGTTTAATCTGAGGAGACGAGTTCATCAAGTAGGAAATGAAGGAGACTAAAGGAAACTCTGACTGCTTCAGCTCGAAACACGCTAGAGCTTCATTCCTCTACCTTTAACTTAGGAAAGGAGACTTTTACATGAACACATGGTACTATGTTAAACAACAACTAACATTTCTTTGGTAATAGACAATGAATGGATTTTGGCAGCTGAATATTTGATAGATATTTACAGAAATCTTTGTAAATTTGTAAATTTGCTCAAGATTTAAATGAAACCTCGGAGACGGACGGACGGACGGACGGACTGACCTTCTCCAGCTTCATCAGGTTGATGGTCAGAAGTTCAGAGAAAAGCTCCGTGTTCACGTCGCTCCTCGTCAGAAAGTCGTGTCTGGGGAACAAAAAGACAAACAATGGAGGACGCTAACTTTTAAATATTGAAAAAGAGCAAAATCTCAAAGCTGCAGTCACGGTGACTACGTTCATTTCTTATACACAGTATATGGTTCATAATCAT
Organism: Pholis gunnellus; assembly: GCF_910591455.1. Classification (NCBI taxonomy): domain Eukaryota; kingdom Metazoa; phylum Chordata; class Actinopteri; order Perciformes; family Pholidae; genus Pholis; species Pholis gunnellus. Next base: position 27,023,058 of record NC_136532.1, read on the forward strand.
ATTTTAGTTTTATCTATAAACAGGCTCATATACACATGTTCCTGCTCTTCCTTTGGCTGCTGTGGCTCTTCAGTGTCTCTCTCTGGGACCGTCGTACTTTATCTTAGAGACCGGTTGGTCCCAAACTATCAACATCTGAACAGGTTGGCAGGTGAAGTGTTTCCACTAATAAAACGATGGAATAATCATATTTTCTCCGGCTCTTTCCATTATATTTCTAAATAAAACATTTGTAACTTGTGTGACTCACTCCTGGTGGGTGAAGTCGGTGATGGAGCCGAGCGTCGTCAGCCTCTCCTCCAATGAGATGATCTTAAGGGCCAAGTAACAGGACGACAAGAGCAGCACACACACTCTGAGAAAACACACACACACACACACACACACACACACACACGATCAATCTTTAGATAAGTGAGAGAAGTTGTTCAGGAAACAAAAATTAAATGAAGTCAATACATAAATGAAGATGAATTTTGTTAATGAATGCATTATCACATGAATAAATAGCTTTATTAGTGGATCATTGTGGCCCGAATGTGAAAAATGTTTCATGAATAAATGAATGAATGAATAAATAAACAGTTGAATAAATACATGACAACTCACTGGAGTACATCTATTGATCTGCACACGAATGAATGAATGAACGAATGAATGAATGAATGGATGAATCAATGAATGGATGAATCAATGAATGGATGAATCAATGAATGCATGAATCAATGAATGGATGAATGAATGGATGAACTCACAGTAACAGGTAGACAAGCAGCAGAGTGTTGAGAGAAACCGGTTTCAGAGTCCCGCCGTTAACCACCAGCTCTGATCCTGCAAACAGAGAGAAATAGCCGCCGTGTTAAACTCACAGACATTTAGTTTTATTGATCTAAGATTTTTTTAAAACACACACTGTCACCAATTTGTCACAAAGTTGAATTTGATGGCATTGTGTACTTTGTTCACCTTAATATTAATATGAATTGCTTATAGTTTGTTTTATTTGCAACTGCTGCACAACAATTTCTCTTAAATGAAGCTTTATCTCATCTTAATATTAGCAACAATTAACTTAATCATCTAAAAAAACTAAATAAAGATTGTCCAGGTAACGTTCAGCTTGTTTCCTGGACTGTGAGATCATGAACTATGGGAGCGTTTGGAGTAACTCGTGGTGTCCCACAGGGGTCCGTACTAGCTCCTCTAGAGTTTCTTCTGTTTTCATTCACACAAGTTTATTCACAGACAACACTTTAGTAAATGAAAGCGGTGAAAACCAAACGAATGCTGTTTTAGCTGCAAGTTATGATAGAAAGTGTTCATATGGAAAGAATATATGAAAATACATTTCTGAGGTGAGAATTAGTTGGAAACCTCACGTGAGATGTGTGAGAGCGAACGTTGGCAAGAAGAGTTGCAGTTCAGGGAAAACCGAGACTCTGAGTGGATCATGAAGAGTTCCACACTCTGAATGTGTCACTATTACCGTCTCTGAGCTATTGTGTGGACGTGTACCACGTTTAAAGGTGCAGTGCACTCATTATGCATAATACTAACAAAAGAGCCATGAGGACAGTAAATAATGTGGGATATCAGAAATGAATTGAAATTCAGGGATCTGGTAGAATTCAAGAGCGCACAAATGTACTAATTTACTTCATGGCAACAAAAAAACAGTTAAAAAAAAACTTGTATGACGTGTTCTTTGTGGCTGTTCAAAGTTTAATGTTCAAAATGAAGTAAATTCACCTCAGTGTTGCATAACTGAACTAAAGACTGGTTTTTAATTGCAGTTGGAGGATTACAGACATCCGTACCAGCGTGGTGTTTGTCCTGCTGCTTGTTGTCTGAGCTCTGCTGGTTCTGGTGCTGGTTCTGGTTCTGGTTCTGGTTCTGGTTCTGGTTCTGGTTCTTCACTTTGTGCTGAAGGTCTGGATGTTCGGGCGGAGCTGCACTGCTCGTGTGCTTCAACGCATCCAGAAACGGAGGAACAGGGAACTCTGCAGAGAGACAGGAAGCTGTGTTGGTGTCGTTCTTCTCTTCCTCGTTCTCTCCCGGTGGTTGAACGGTGGACGGTGTCCCGGTGTTACGTTACATCCCTCCACTGCTCATCTCTTCTCTTGAGCTTGAATCAGGTGTAATGAATAATTCTCAGGGATGAGTGCAATGTTTAAATGCACTGCTGCTCTTTCTGTTGTATTGCTTTGCCTCTTTTACTTTTTTTAAGGTGCTTTTAAAAGATAAAGTTATTATTATAATTACTTCACAGAGTGAAGCTTTGAACTGTATCCATCAGAGGAGGAAGTAGGAAATGAAGTAAAGATGAACTTACAGCAGCAACGGTTCTGCTGCTGAAATACAAACGTTGCTCCTTCAGTAAAAAGCTGTTGTCATATTAGCGGATCTCTAGAGATACGAGCTCATCATGTGATGTGCTCCGCTGCAGCTGATTGGTTGGCGGGTCGGCGGTACCTGCTATCTTGTCGTAGTCGGGGGTCTGGGAGTCCGAGCTGCTGCTCTCCTCCATCTCCGGCCTCCTCTGTCTCACGGCGACGTCCAGGTCACAGAAATCACCGGGAAAGCTCTGCAGGACACACGAACAAGGAGTCTGACTGGTCGGTCCTCATCTAAAGACAACAGGAAGTCTGGCTGAAGCTGAAGCTCAGAGAGGAAGATGCTGACGAGACAATCACACCTTTGTTTGTAGGCGTATAAAACCAAAACACCCGCGAAATACAAAGTTAGGAAGAAAAATACAACTCGCTTCCATCAGTTTTCCATAGAAGTTTTCTCTCTTTAGTCTTTCTGAAAAGCTGAAAAGTCTTCCTGCAGTTTTACGTCCATATTTTGATGTAAATCTCTGCAGAAATCAAGCATTTTGTTCACAAACAGCTCCAATGAGTCTTCACCTCATGTGAATATAATATAGTAGAACAAACCACAACTACTGTTATTTACATAATGTTTCCATAACTTGTGCATTAGTAGACCTACCAGAGGGAAGCGAGGCGACAGAGGAGACCTCTGACTTCTGAAGCTGTTCACGGCCGAGGACGGGACGGGGCTGCTGCACGGACTCTTCTCCTGCACGTGTGATATTTAATCAAAAGTATTAATCAAATCACGTGTGCAGCGTTTCTTTCTGTTCTAATGCTGACGTGGAAGAAATACCACAAACGGTAACATTTTACTTTCATGTGAGCAATCTTTAAGAAAATGCCAGATTCTCTCCACAGTTTCCACAAATAATTATTCTCCACATGTTGGCGAGACCGTTGAGCTTTTTAAACAACAGATAGATTTACATTTATTTATCACAGAACACAGAAAGAATTTAAGAAACTAAAAGCCATCAGGGTGAATCACATCTCTTCTTTCATCCAGTTTCAGTTAATTCATCTTTATAGACCACGATAACATACAATGTCTCTAAATGGGCTTTTACAGATAGTTGTTAGTGGTTCGTGACTCAGCTTAAAGAAAACACCGAAAACAAAAACGAGACAAAAAGTTCAACATTTGAGAAACGGATTAAAGTCGATTTTAACTTCATCATCACGTATCTCTGAGTTCATGTGTGAGCGTTTGATGAGACAGAAAAGGTGAAAGACTTTCATTTAAGGATCAAAAACACTGTGAAAATAGTCAAAAGTGCATTTTAATTCAAGGATTTCTACCTGGTAACAAGTGACCAAGGGAGAAAGATTCAGCTGCATGTGTGAAGTCTGTCCTACCTCCAGATGAAGACAGATGGACATCAAGAACTTGTAGGTGTTGTCTCTGGACATGAAGGACACAAAGACGTACTGCAGCAACAAAAAACACACAAAGGTTTTACAGGTTAAAGTCTTCTGTGGTTTAAAGAACACAGAATATGTCGATGAGCTCAGAGGTTCTCACCCTGTCGTTAGCGGTGGCGATCACCAGGGCGTTCGGCAGCAGGATGGCGGTTTTGGTCTTCTTGATGTGCGTGACGGACATCACTGGGATGGCGATCTGGGGACGGACAAACACCAGGATGAACAGATGAGCCCTGCAGGGACTACTTTAAGAATCTACTTTTAGAATCACTCGTCCTGTGGGAGGGAGCACTCACACCGTCACAGACGCCTCTGCAGCATCTTCACCAACTGCTGCTATACATTGTGTTCATGTGATTATTGTGTAAACGGTGTTATGAGAACAGACTCTTATGTTTGATAAAGAAATGAATCTTTCTCATCTGTTTTCTGTGAAGCTTCACCAGGTGAATGTTAATCATTTAGGCCAAACATCTCTCATTAAATCAAAGCTTTTTGAGACTTTTTGCACAGAAATGTTGCAGCTTGAAAAAGCACGTTTGAGATCAAAGACAACTCTCCGTCCCAGTGCACGGTACCTTTGTGTCTTTCCCAAACACCTTGGAGTGGAAGCCGATCCAGTGGTCAGAGACAAACATCCGTCCCTGGTAGAGGATGTCTTTCTGCAGAGCACAGGTGTAACCTGATGGGAACATCGACAAAAACGGATCTATAGAGTCTGTTTTAAAGTAACGCTGGCATGACCACATGTTCACTTGAATAGTTTTCGGAAACTGAAATTGCTCCTCCTGTGAGAGATCCCTTTATAAAGCTTCTTCAGTAATCGTTCTGTGGGCGCAAAACAACCACAAAGACAAACAAAACAACGACAGAGAGACACACAACGACTACAAGGAGACATATAGAAACTACAGATACACAATATATACAAATAGACACAAAACCACAGAGAAATGCGTAACGATCCGCCCACGATCATCACACTAAAATGACTTTAGGAAGGGATCTCTTTGTGGCCAGGAGGAACAATTACAGCCACGTGAGTATGTTTTTAAGCCGGTGAACCCATCCTTTAAATCTTCACTTAGTGTGGAACTAAAAGCTCTGCAGGTATCAAATGTCTCATCTAATCCCTCATCCAGTATTTAAGGGGAGCCGAATAGTTGTGATCAGTGATGACTTACTCTGTCTGAGCTGTTCCTCTTTGCTGATCTCCTTGAATATTTTATGGTACTGGCAGTTGCTCTTTGAAAGCTGAAACACACACACACACACACACACACACACACACACACACACACACACATATAATACATAATGCAGAGTGATGCTTGCACAATGTGAGTATTGATTATATTGCAAAAGCTGTAGAAACTACTTAGACTTCAGATATGGGGTTTTCAATAACCAAATGTATTTTCTGGACCGAAGCTGTTGATGTTCAGTTTGATATTTTGTGGCATTATAAAGTAACCATGAAGAAGTTTATTTTTTTTATTTAATTTACGACGAAACCACCAGAATGTGTCAATTGTTGGAACGAAAGAAAAACAACCTGGACGGCGAATCCTTCTCTCCACAGCATTCAGGCAGAATCAGAAACCCTTTACATTTACATTACAGACATTTCTGTTATTTATTTTGGATAGTCTGAATTTGCAGAGAAAAGCCGATACTAGCGTGCTTTAAAGCTGCATTCTCTCTAATGTCCACCAGGGGGCGACTCCTCTGGTTGTATAGAAGTCTATGAGAAAATGACTCTACTTCTCTCTTGATTTATTACCTCAGTAAACATTGTAAACAAGAGTTTATGGTCTCAATCTCTAGTTTCAAGTCTTCTTCAATACAGCATGATGTTCATTTAGTGAATGATGGTCCATTTAGAGTCACACAGACCATAAAGCAGGGGATGCTTTAGGGGCGGGGCTACACAGTGATTGACAGGTCTCTGCTGCTACCAGAGCCGCATTCCAAATATGGTAATTTTCGTTCGTTGATTGCAAAAAAGCCAAGATGGCGACTCGAGAACTCGAGGCTTCATACCGAGTGACATCACGATAACTACGTCCACTTCTTATATATAGTCAGTATATATATATATATATATATATATATATATATATATATATATACAGTATTTGAGTGCCTCAACTGTTAAAGTAAGACGTATTGCCAATGAACAACTGTTCATCATTTTCAAAATAAATGAACAAAAAACTTTTCTTTAAAAAATGTTCTTTGTTTTTCTTACTATGCCGAAAAACATACCGAACTGTGAGCCAAAAAACGATGTACGTACCAAAACGTGACTTTTGTGTACCGTTACGCCCGTGATTAATACATTCCATCATAAATGACGTCACTCACTGATGCAGTGATGTTTCCAGGTGTGATAAAACATGTAGCTCACCTGGCTGTAGTGAGACTTCTTCCTCTCTATCTTGGAGTCCGTGTCCATCTGGACCTGAGTCAGCAGAGAGTGATCGAAGGTCTTTGATCTGCAGACGGAGAGGAAATGATATCATACATTATATCACAGCCTACATGACATGACTGCTTCTCAGTGAACCTTTGTACTCTGATGTATTTATACAACACTATTAATTCACCAAGTATGATTACCGACGTTTTAACGAAAGAGTTTCTGTTTGTCCTTTCATTTTTACGACAACCGTTCATTCGATCAACTTCACACTTGGCAGGTGTGTTGCTGAGAACCCGATGAAGTTCAGTGTCGAGTGTGACGCTGTTCGGATGATCGGTTCTCCAGAAAGCTGCAAGCAGCAACACCAGAGGACAAGCAACAAACTGAACGGGTGTTGAAAGTAAATGAAACAAATGCAAAACTAAAAAGCATATAAAAAGCTATGAAATCAGATAAATTAGAAAATATAGAAAGATATTCTCTCTCTCTCATATTTATATATATATATATATATATATATATATATATATTAGTGCTGGGCAACGATTAAAATTTTTAATCGCGATTAATCGCAAAAGAATCATGCGATTAATGCGCAAAATTCAATAATGAATTCAAAGTAGTGTATTACGCACTTTTATTTTAAAAGTACTGCTATATGAACAAAAGTGCAATAACATTTGGTTTGCAAACACTTTAAACACATCAGGTTCTTTTTAACAGCAGTATTCTCTTTACACAGCAGCAGTTATAACATAGTTATAATGATTCTGATAATAGATATTCAGCCGGTGTTCACAACTTTATCTTCATGTGTGTAAGAGATGAATTTAAATATACATCTTGAAAACTGTAAACCTATCTACGTCATGTTTTTATGTTTGTTAAATTCTCAGTAGTGATAACTAAATGATATGATTATTATAATATGGTTGTTTGTTGCATGTCGTTGATCTGTCTACAGACCGGACTAACGCTGGTCTTTGATCTGTCTACAGACCGGACTAACGCTGGCTGTTGATCTGTCTACAGACCGGACTAACGCTGGTCTTTGATCTGTCTACAGACCGGACTAACGCTGGTCTTTGATCTGTCTACAGACCGGACTAACGCTGGTTGTTGATCTGTCTACAGACCGGACTAACGCTGGTCTTTGATCTGTCTACAGACCGGACTAACGCTGGTCGTTGATCTGTTTACAGACCGGAATAACGCTGGTCTTTGATCTGTCTACAGACCGGACTAACGCTGGTCGTTGATCTGTCTACAGACCGGACTAACGCTGGTCGTTGATCTGTCTACAGACCGGACTAACGCTGGCTGTTGATCTGTCTACAGACCGGACTAACGCTGGTCGTTGATCTGTTTACAGACCGGACTAACGCTGGTCTTTGATCTGTCTACAGACCGGACTAACGCTGGTTGTTGATCTGTCTACAGACCGGACTAACGCTGGTCTTTGATCTGTCTACAGACCGGACTAACGCTGGTTGTTGATCTGTTTACAGACCGGACTAACGCTGGTCGTTGATCTGTCTACAGACCGGACTAACGCTGGTCGTTGATCTGTCTACAGATCGGACTAACGCTGGTCGTTGATCTGTTTACAGACCGGACTAACACTGGCTGTTGATCTGTCTACAGACCGGACTAACGCTGGTCTTTGATCTGTCTACAGACCGGACTAACGCTGGCTGTTGATCTGTCTACAGACCGGACTAAAGCTGGTTGTTGATCTGTCTACAGACCGGACTAACGCTGGTCGTTGATCTGTCTACAGACCGGACTAACGCTGGTCGTTGATCTGTTTACAGACCGGAATAACGCTGGTCGTTGATCTGTCTACAGACCGGACTAACGCTGGTTGTTGATCTGTCTACAGACCGGACTAACGCTGGTCGTTGATCTGTTTACAGACCGGACTAACGCTGGTCGTTGATCTGTCTACAGACCGGACTAACGCTGGTTGTTGATCTGTCTACAGACCGGACTAACGCTGGTCGTTGATCTGTCTACAGACCGGACTAACGCTGGTTGTTGATCTGTCTACAGACCGGACTAACGCTGGTCGTTGATCTGTCTACAGACCGGACTAACGCTGGTCGTTGATCTGTCTACAGACCGGACTAACGCTGGTTGTTGATCTGTCTACAGACCGGACTAACGCTGGTCGTTGATCTGTCTACAGACCGAACTAACGCTGGTTGTTGATCTGTCTACAGACCGGACTAACGCTGGCTGTTGATCTGTCTACAGACCGGACTAACGCTGGTTGTTGATCTGTCTACAGACCGGACTAACGCTGGTCGTTGATCTGTCTACAGACCGAACTAACGCTGGTTGTTGATCTGTCTACAGACCGGACTAACGCTGGTCGTTGATCTGTCTACAGACCGGACTAACGCTGGTCTTTGATCTGTCTACAGACCGGACTAACGCTGGTCGTTGATCTGTCTACAGACCGAACTAACGCTGGTTGTTGATCTGTCTACAGACCGGACTAACGCTGGTCGTTGATCTGTCTACAGACCGAACTAACGCTGGTTGTTGATCTGTCTACAGACCGGACTAACGCTGGTCGTTGATCTGTCTACAGACCGGACTAACGCTGGTCGTTGATCTGTCTACAGACCGGACTAACGCTGGTTGTTGATCTGTCTACAGACCGGACTAACGCTGGCTTCCTCCGGCCCGACAGCTCGTGTTGCTCCGGATCGACGGCCTGCAGAGGCTCTCTGACCGTCCTCTCACTTCTCTGACGCTCCTCCATGTTTTCTGCATCGGAACTACAGACGACAAGAAAACAAGATTCAGAAAGTTCAAACAGAAATGATCAAAGATACACAGAGAGGATACGTAAGCAGCAAGAAGGTTTTGTAACTCTGGTTTTAAATGAAATACACTTTAATGACATAAAAGTCAACTCAGTTGGATCTCGTTTGCTCAACAGGTATTAACAGGTAATTTATAAAGACAACATTTAATCAGCATGTCTGTAAAAGAGCCAGTGTGTGTGGACGGCTCTTTAATATTTAATATTCAACAACACAAAACAGGAAGCAGCAAAACATTAGTTCAATAATACAGCAGCAGTAATATCCAATCACATGAAGCCATGCAAGAACCACAAAACACAGCACGCAACATGCAGAGCAGCAATAAGACGTAAATAACACACGACAGTCCTCATGTTGATCTTGATGAAGTGTTTCAAAGATGCAGCTTCAAGACACAAAAACACGTCTGATACCAATTCTTTAAATCTGATTCTTCAAGAATGTGTTTTTCGTGCTTTCTGAGGAGAAACTATGAAACTCCGTTTCTAAATGAACTCAGACATTCTGTGACTTATTCTCTCATCGGTCAGCAGACGGCACCGACCAACTGTTTTCATTGTTGATGGGAGAAGGAAACCAAAGAGACAAACTATGAAATGCAGACTTCCTTTTACCTTTCATGGCTTCACAAACAGGAGACAGAGAGTCACCACCAGACTCCTTTCAGAAATCTGGCAATTTAATTTTGCCTCGTTAAATTCAGATATTGCATATTTTTAAATATCTGTCATTTCTGGTATAAGTTTAATAAATTAAAAAAAATCATGAAAATGTCCCATAAAAGCACAATACAAACTAAAATAATGAAATGTCTTTATTTATTCATTGTAATGCTCTCTGAGGATAAACTATGTGACGCAGACTTTCTAAATGACCTCAAACATGTTCGGTGACTTATTCTCTTATCGGTCAGCCGACTGTGAACTCAGATAAGGATTCATATTAACTTTGATAAGCTCAACAGCCCGTCTGACAAATGTACGAGTTACATCCTACATTCAGCTCAAAATACAAATATGTCACATTTAAAATCGTGAGTGACGAAGAAAAAGCAGCACATTTGAGAAGCTGGAGCTAAAACAATACAGTTTTACAAATACAGTTGTTGTTTCAGCACTTACAGAAACACCAGTGCTGCTACAACTACTACTGCTAGACTTGCACCAGCATGCAAACACTAGACGTAAAAAGCACTTGAACAGCTAGTACCAGTATCTCCAGTGTTTGGCTCTACTCATCTTCTCTCTGGGCCTGTCTGCAGTAACTCACTAGTGTCCGTCCTCATGCTGGGAGGCTCCTCTGTTACGCCTCCTGCCGTCTTCCTGCTGGTTCACACGCGGCTCCGTCATCACGACCAAACAGCCTGAGACCTGAGAGGTGGACTGAGCCCTGCTGCTCCCATTCCTCTGCTCCCTCACCTGCCCTGTGGGCGTGTCCGCTGGGCCTCCTGGTCTCATATGTCACAGCCAATCAGACGGCAGGACGGTGTGTGTGTGTGTGTGTGTGTGTGTGTGTGAGCATTTAAACCTTTGATCGGTGACATTTTACCCAGCTTTGTTTGGAGAGTAAAGTTTCATTTGCTGCTCTCTTCCACGTTGCTGTTCTCTTTGAAATCTTGTTTTTTTATATATTTTCTTCTCTCTTCACATTAAAGTCGTGACGATCAGAACAAACAGAAGATGTTTGGTGTCAGTGGGAACACGGGGATTTCCCATGAGTCTCTCTAAACGTTCTTCTCTTCCTGCACAAACAGGATGTAATGTGATCGGTTTGCCTTCGTTGATAAAACATGTATTAAATGCAGACTGTAGATAAATGCAGGGCAGGGGGAGGAGCCAGAGAACACGCCTGCTGTATCACTTCACAGTCAACTGTCTTCACATTCGATGTGCATGAAGTCTGTGATTCAGTCACCACCAGACTCCATTCTGCCTCCTTAACATCAGATATTGTAGCTTTTTAAATACTCTCCACAACTTTACAATACATCAAGTTTCCGTTGTCTGAATAAAACTATTGTATTTAGGAAAATGTGCCAAAAAGCACAATATAAACTAAAGTAATTAAGGTGTATTTTGCGTGTTGTTGTTCTTTAAGACAAGGCTTCACAGATAGTTCTTTGTACTTCTATCAGGAATCTTTGCTTATAAAACTGTTGCTGTCATATTATCAATTGACCAAAGTGATGTAACCTCAGCTTCTGATCAGCGTTCAGTAAAACGTTTAAAGCTTTATTCACTCTGGAGCAAACTAAACACTGAATAAATACTTTTTACTGTGTGAAAACGTTTTTGAAAACATTTTCCCTGCAGACGTTTTGTGTAAATTCAACCTGAATGAGGATTGATGACACAGCTATTATCCTGCTCCTGTGTGTGTGTGTGTGTGTGTGTGTGTGTGTGTGTGTGTGTGTGTGTGTGTGTGATCTTAGCTGACTGATATCACTGGGCCACAAAGACAGTCAACAAACACAAAGTTTCTCTCTCAGTGATTATACATCAATCTAGTCTCTCTGTCCCTTCAGGGTACACAGATACACACTTATATCACGTACACACACACACACACACACACACACACACACACACACACACACACACACACACACAATTACACAGCTATACTTGTGAGGACCCTCGTTGTCATGATACATAAGTCGAAACCTTAAAGGGACAGTGCAACATTTTGGGAAATCGAGAAATCAGTCAGAGAGTGGTTAGCCTAGCTTAGCTTAGCATGTTCTACTTCCATCTTTGCTGATTACGTTTTTTTCAGTTTTTCTCATTTCCTTCATTATTTTATTATTATTATATTCATTTGTAATGATTAAATAAAGAAATATAAATGGATTCATAATCATTTATTGTCATTCTGCTTGTGCTGCAGGAACTATTATTTGTATTTATACTTTCCTTTCCTACTTTGCAGACGATCAACTAAATTCGAACAAAGTACGAATGAATCTCTTGTTGTCGTACTTGATGTCCCTCAGTACTCTCTTGGTGTTCATATTATTAAAGTACAATAAATACTCATGAATACTCATGATTTAGATCCTGATGACTGTGGTGAGCTCTGTGTGAAGACAGTGATCAGAGCAAACAGAGCCTCCTGAGGTGGAGAGTCAACACGGACCTTTGAAACACAAACACAGAGTGAAGCTCACGATCCGCCAACTCCACCGTCTACACTTTGACCGTTTCTATAAACGTCTGTCCCTCAGGTTGTGAATAGCAAATACAATAATACGTCCCTGGAGTTCCCCCTTTAATACCAGACAATATTGAGAGAGAAGGAGTTTGTGACCCACGTCTCTCACAGGACAGATGTTTAGTCCTGCAGAAGCTTTCTGCTGAATGTTTCTTCTGCTGCAGCCGAACAGGTTGAACTGGGTTCACTGGAAGTGATCCAGGAGATCCATCGTACACGGACAGATATAGTAAAAGTAAAAGTTTATTAAAACTAAGTCTGAAAGTACAGAAGGGAACCTTTGCGGTGGAGTTTGCAGGGCTGACCGGCGTTGGTTTATTTCTAAAACAAGGAAGTACTCAGTGATGAGTTCGGAGCGTTTCTCTGTGTTTGGTGTCAACAGAAGTACAGCTGAGAGGGCGATCAACAGAAGAGAGAGAGAGATGAAAAGTGATTTACCTCTTTACTTAAGATTTCATTAAACTTATTTCTTTTTCTTTTTACTAAATCTCTGGCAACGAGGAAGATCTTGGGAAGATAATAATGAGAATAAATATGACAGAAACTATAAATCATAAATCAAACACTTACTCAGATGTTTACCAGATCTTCAGGCTGATCGACAGGGAACCATGAAAACAATCTGAATGTAAAATGCTTTTGACTCTTTCAGCTCATAGACTTTCTTTCTCAAGTACAAATAAATAACCATCAGTCACTTAAAAGGCGAGTTGCTGTGGACAGACGCTCTTATTATATTCTCCTCATAAATACGATCAAACACCGGCAAACCTCGTCAGCCTGCAGGTCTTTAGACCCAAATGAAACACAGACGTTCATCAGAAAGTCTATAAAGTCACTAAACTTAGTAAACGTTGGACTAAAGGATCGGGAGCGTGTTTGGTGGAAACTGTCTTCATCATTCTGAAACCATAACACAACAAATATAAAAGGCATAACATGGTCTGATGTGACTATTTCTAAGTCACATAACAAGTTTAAGTCGGGAAGCAATTCATACCAAAAAGCATTACTAATCTTAAAACCTGTATTGTGTTGTAGTAGCGGGAGTAGAGCTCACAGAACAAATGTTTTCATCACGATTTGGTCAAAAACGCGACGTACAACACTCAGGATTCAAAGAGGAACATCTGCTGTCTGACACCAAGCTCACTCTTTCTAATTTAATATGCAGGAAAACAAACAGAAGAAGAAGTATTTAGCATGCACAGACAAAAACAAACAGAAGAAGAAGTAGTTAGCATGCACAGAAATAAAGAAACATTTTCAACAAAACTGAACGTCCAAGCTGGAGACTTTCACTTTTATGAAGTTCTTTTTACCAAAAAGAAAAACAGTTTTCTCACCGGTGAGCGTGAGAAGGTTTGGACCTCGAGCTCTTCTCTTTAAATTGAAAGAAGTCGTCCACGCTGTAGTTCTCCATCACAGAATCACCGAGCAGTCAGCAGGACATCTCACTTTGTTTTGGATTATTCCGTCTGTGTGTGTGTGTGTGTGTGTGTGTGTGTGTGTGTGTGTGTGTGTGTGTGTGTGTGTGTGTGTGTGTGTGTCCTCAAATATGTACCGCAGGTCACGCCTCCTCGACCCCTGCAGAACAAACACAACATTACTGTCTGTACAGTTTCTCTGTTTGTTTGGTTTGATGCTGGAGATGTTTCACTGAATCCTCGTCCTCCTCGTCCTCCTCGTCCTCCTCGTCCTCCTCGTCCTCCTCGTCCTCCTCCTGTGGCCCCGAGTCTCTTATCAGGGACTCTGTGTTCTACTTTCACTGAAACACATTTCTTTACACGTCAGGTGGAATGTAACTAACAGTTACTTACTTATTAAGTACTGTACTTACTGTGAGGAACTTTTAACTGGTCCTGAACCAGTCTCAGTGTAGTCCTGATCCTCTACATGAACCAGTCTCAGTGTAGTCCTGATCCTCCATCAGTAAAGAGACCATCAGAGAGAAGATGGTCTGTTTCTATAGAGTTGTTCTTGATGCTCGTCATCGGAGCCACCGGGTCGGATTCTGGTGAAACCAGATGAACTCATGCAGGTTCACCAGAACCTCCTTCAGCTCAGACCCCAGCAGAGACCGGTCCACCGTGGACAGACCCAGATCCTCCAGCAGAGACCGGTCCACCGTGGACAGACCCAGAACCTCCAGCAGAGACCGGTCCACCGTGGACAGACCCAGATCCTCCAGCAGAGACCGGTCCACCGTGGACAGACCCAGATCCTCCAGCAGAGACCGGTCCACCGTGGACAGACCCAGATCCTCCAGCAGAGACCGGTCCACCGTGGACAGACCCAGATCCGGCTTCACCCGCAGCCTTGAACCACTTTGGGTTCTTCGTTCTACGTTGTAAAGAAAAATTAGGCTTCTTTTGCATTTTCTTTGCCCTGTTTCAAATATGCCGCCCCCTGGTGGTTCTTCTGTGTAGTGTCTGTTATTGACCCTGGAAACAGGAAGTACTTACCTTGCTCTCCAGATCTCACCTGAGGCAGCCACGTGGGACTGCAGGCCACAATCTAATGCCGTCCTCTCCTTCACAGTTTACACGTTGGTATCATCAGTGAGTAGCATTGTTTTCAGCTTGAAAGTGACACTTGTGCGTCGTTATTGGTTTGAACGTATTTATTGTGTTTGGCCAGGACATGATTGACTTTATACTTTGTTGTAAAATCAGATAGTTTGTTAAACTGATATATGAGCGAACCAGTCTTCTTTGGATTTACAGACTTACTTTACTTTCCTTTATTTCTACGTCGTGGTGAAAGATGTCATATAGCCTTTAAGCGAAGGTTTGTGTGACACTGTAGAGCATTTGACAGGTCTCTACCAGAGACGTGTACGGCGTCTCTACGTCACTCAGTCCAGATATGGTCACTTCCTGTTCACTGGTTGCAAAAAGTCAAGATGGCGACGGCCAAGATGGCATTGAATCACGGTTAGGATGTAACCAAGCATTCCTGAACGTTGTTTAGAAACATAAGTGACAGCGTTTCTGTATTAATACTAATTAATCAGCTAATAAATGATGATGTATTATTATAGATCGTACCCAGCATTAAATAAAGTCATTAAAATGAGCTCCACCTTTACCAGCTGCAGCACTAAAGTGATGAACTTAATAATGCAAAACAATAATTATAACACATACAATATATATTAACTGGATATGAGCCATTACGCATTTTGACTATTTTTACTTTTGGTATATTTCGATATTTTGTAAGATTTTGAATGCATTACTTTTACATATAACAGAGTATTTTAACACTGTTGCTAGTTGTACTAGAAGATCAGAGTAAAGCATGAAGAAGCCTGAAGACCTGTTCCTTCAAGTCTCGACTGGACAGAAAATAAAAGGATAAAGAAGAAGAAAATGTCCTTTATATTATAGTTTTACCAAAACTACCATCAAGAATACTGATTATTGTGCTGTGTGATGTAAACATGGTGTTGTAGCGCCCCCTGTGACCAATCAGTGGCACTTCTACATCTCCACAAAGGAGGATAAGTCGCTTCAGTGAGAGGACAATCAGTCACACCTGAGGAGATGTTTTAACAATAAAGAAAACACGAGCAGCGCCCCCCTGTGGCCTGACAGGAATCACATTTATTTTTTCAAAATTAAATTAAGACTTCTGAGTCAAGAGAAATAAAACCCTGTATTCACTAGAATATAAGGCTATTATTATTATGGAAGAAGATAATAAGATGCAATATAATGCATATAATAAATCATTATTTATTACTATATTTTCTCATTTTAAAACAGAAATGTGTACATTTTGCGGTGTTTCTGGGATGAGGTGTGTTTTTTTACTTTCGTGGTTGTACTTTTATTATGATATTATGGTATACTTCTTTATTTCTTTTTTTTTCAGATGGGACCTTGGCTCCATAAAAGCATGCACCTGAACTCCTCAGCTGTCATTCAGCCAGCGCTGTGTGGTGGACCAGGCCTGATCCAGACCTGCACGCGTCCACCTGCAGCGCGCTGCTCGCTGCCTCACTGCGGCGGGCTGACGATGACTTGAATGCTGATTATTGTGGAGATCGACAAAGGACACGAGGAAAAAAGGAGGAGATGAACCGTTTCCTGAGAGCCGGGGAGAACGGAGGGCTGCTGACGGACTGCAGGGAGCTGTCACCCAACCACACCGCCTCCTCCTCCTCCTCCTCCTCCATCACCTCCTCCTCCAGCGCCGCTGGCCCAGCCGACAGACACGCGGCCCTGCCCTCGCTCCAGACCCGGGGACCTGTCGGCGGCGGCAGCGGCGGGTCGGAGCCGAGGAGATCCGCGCTGAAACGCAGCCGAGCCGGTCGGGAGGGACGAGAGGAACCGGAGGCGGCGGAACACTCAGCGGCTGCAGGAGAGGTGAGCGTCGGTAAGCAGCAGCAGCAGCAGCGTTGGGAGGCTCAAGGACGCAGCGTCGGTGGAGAAGGTGTGGAGATGATTTCAGCGGTCAGCAGGGACGCGGACGGCGGCGGGAGTGGTCTCATCATCATCAACAACAACAACAACAACAACAACGGCGTCTCCGAAGTGCCCGCGGCCTCTCCTGCGACATGCGCCAAAGGCAAGGAGGAGAGGAAGGGGAAGAACGTGATCCGGGGCTGGAAGAGAGACCGGGACCGGGAGAGGGACGCCGCCGCTCCTCCTCCCGCCCGGACGAGGAAAGAGAAGCCCGGCGATGGCTCGTCTCCTCCTCCGCCGCCTCCTCCTCCTCCTCCCTCCGCCGTCTTCCTCCCGTCGTGCGCCCTGCCCGAGCATCTTCTCTGCCCTAACGGCGCCGGACACTGCCACTGCGCCGCGCAGGACTCCAGGATCCCGGGAGATAACGGACACATTAACCACGTCAACAGCAGCAGCAGCAGCAGCGGGAGTAACACGAGCGCGCTGGATTGTGGAGTTAAAAGCGGCGGCGGCGCTATTGTTGTCAGGCGGCAGCATGACGACACGCCGGCGGCCAAGAAACACAGAGGAGCCGAGAAGGTAAGCAGCTCTTATTGTCTGGAGGCCAATAATAAGAATAAGAATATTAATGAAAGAATCAGCAACACTGCAGGACATGCAGGCGTCTCCTCACACAGCAGCCGTTAGTCTTTACATTAACACCTCCAGGCGCACATTAAAGGTGGCAAACATTACAACAGAGAGGAAATGTGTTTTATTTTTTTATATATTCAGAGCACACAGTGAAGTGAGATGCAGGTGTGAAGGCCACAAAGAAGCCTGCAGACACACACACACACACACACACACACACAGGGCGGTTTAAACGGGAGATGGAGATGCTGTTTGTTTCCTATTGTTGTGGCCCAGCTGGTGTCATTGTCCCGTCTGACTGCTCTTATTTAACATGCTGATGTACTGGGATTGGGGTTTTTTTAGGTGTTTTTTGGAGGGGAGATGAAGAGAGGAGGGAGCAGCACTGTGTCCTCCATCTCCTCCTCCTCCTCCTCCTCTTCCTCTCTCAGCACCATTTAATCCAGTCCTCCTTGCTTTTACTGGAGATTAAAGCCAAAAGAAAGAGAGCAACTATTTATACATGTGAAGACTTATAAAGACGTGAGCGAATAAGAATGTAAATCCTCCCTTCTTCTGTTTGTGTTGCATCTGCAGGCTGTTGGTTTGCTCTTTTCATTTTGGGGTAGAATCCCGGTATCAGGTGTGAGAGGTGGGACAAAATGTTTCTCTCTAAAGACATAAATCCTGCAGGTTGACAGGTCGGACTGCTGTGGATTTAACGAGCCACTCTTCAGCTCCATTTCTAGTCTGTTAAGGGTCTAAAGGAGATGTTGCCACTTGTGAAATCATTTTTTTGGGGGGGGGGGTTAAATAAGTCATCCGCATCCGGAGAGACAAAGATGGAGGGAGTTTATGGGAGGAGAGGGAGGAATTGGACGTGACAGCAGAGGACACGGGCTGAAAGAGACAGAAAAAAATCCAAACAGATGGAGGATGTCCGAAAGGAGTTTTTATCTTTTGTGGATGCAGGATTAGGAAGAGGCAGCGAAAGCGTAGCATCCTGCCTGCTGCTGGCAGATGCTGCTGACAGGAGGAACGCTGGCCTGCTTTGTTTATTTGTTGATCTGAAGGATTCCCATTCGGCTGTGAAACACACACACACACACACACACACACACACACACACACACACACACTCACCCTGAGCTCTGTGGTGACTGTCATTCATTCTGTCAGCAGTGATCTCGGCTGCACTGGAGCTTTTTTTTGTGATGTTGTGGAGCTTCACAAGTGTTAAAACACTTCAAACTGAGACGCATTTTGACCTTAATTTTGGCACAATCGGCGGTGAGCCGGAAACATGATGAATGATAATATATTTTGGCTTTGTTAAAGCTGATATTGACAGTCGGACACGTACCTGTGTCTCTGTTGAATGTTTAGCACTTTTCAGATATTCAAAAAAACGTTGAGAACCAAAACTTGGAAGTTCATACTTCTTCATCTTTGATCAGATGTTCCCTGTTTTTAAATGTTAATTTTCAACTGATGTTTAACAAAAACACATTTGAGTTTGACTTCAAATTAGAAAATAGGTTTTATACAAAACAACAAGTTTATATTCCTCAATTATGTTTTTTGTATCCGTACAAAAGCTCGTTATATTGGACTGAAAACAGGCAAATGCTTCTTAAAATGTAACTGTATTTGGAGATGAAAAATGCTATAAAAAACATGTTTTATGTTGCCAAGACTCTCCACAGTTTTTACTTAAAGACCGGCTCCTCTCACTACCTGTCTGTGACCGGTTAAGGTTTAGCTCACTATATTCAGAGTAATTAGTGTCGTAAAAAGCCAAGTAGGAAGTAGTGTGACGTGTCATGGCGCCCCTCAACCCTCCTTAAGGAGGAAGAGGAGGAGGCTTGTACAGGTCTGACTTCGGTTGGTGTATTTTAACGATGATGATGACCACCAAATGTATGAAGCAAACCTTCTGGAAGCTGCTGACAAACAACCTGATTTCTTGGAGATACAAGACAGATACTTCAAGATAAATTGCATTTTGTTTTGGCCAAATTCTGTAAAATGCATTCGAGCCAAAACAGACCGACTACTTATGGATTATTTTTTGTATATTTGATATTTCTGAAAGTGTGTGTGCTTGCAGGAAGGAGCACAGGTTCAACTAATGATCGATCGAAACATGAAGCAGCCGTTATTAATGATGTTAGTTACATAAAGCTCAACAAGTTCTTTGTTGTTTCAGTGATATTGTGTCTGAATGAACGATTGACAGTTCAGACATGAACCATTTTTATAGCTGTTACTCTTTTTTTTGTCGGGAAGATTGAAATGAATCAGTTCAAATCACGAGTGAGAATGTGAGATTTTATGATGCGTTTAATTTAAATTGAATCACAATTGGATTAACTAGTTACACCCCTGCTGACAGGAGCCAATATATAAATAGCCTGGATATTAAACAAAGCTTATAAATAAGGTTTAATTAAAGAGAACCGTGTATTAATTATGTTTTACAGAGAGGGCCGAGGTCCTTTGTGCTCAGTATTTCTATCAGATTTAATAGATCTGCTTATATTTTAATCAATGCAGCGGTCTACACAGTTGGGTTTTTTAAAGTCTATTTTCTTCCATGCCAGTACAGTGATTGGGTGTTGGGTGACCTACACTCATTAATGTGCCTGAACGCATCGTAGAGTCTGCTGGAACGTCAACATGCTGATGTTCAGCAGAAACAATGTTGACCATCTCAGTTTAGCGTGTCCGCATGCTAAGTTAGCTTAGTTCTAATATCATGCAAGCTGGTGAGACACAAAATACAATCTATTGGATCACCGTGTAGCCCCGACCCTAAAGCATCCCCTGCTTTATGGTCTGTTTGACTCTAAATGGACCATCATTTACTAAATGAACATCATGCTGTATTGAAGAAGACTTGAAACTAGAGATTGAGACCATAAACTCATGTTTACAATGTTTACTGAGGTAATAAATCAAGAGAGAAGTAGAGTCATTTTCTCATAGACTTCTATACAACCAGAGGAGTCGCCCCCTGGTGGACACTAGAGAGAATGCAGCTTTAACACGTGAAGCATCGACTTCACTCATAAAGTAAGGTTGCTGCCTGGTTTTCCTACAGAAGTCCAGGAACGTGAGTGGAGTCCAGCTGCCAATCACGTCTAAAACAAAAACACACAAAGAGAACCTGTGAAAGACCTTTTTATTAAAGAACGGCTGAAACGAAACCGAGCTGCCATTTAAAAATGTGACGCAGCCTCGTTGGCAGAAATAAGCAGCAGTTCCGCGGCTGCTTGAAAGCTCAGACTGCCATCTGCATGACAAAGAGATTTTCACTCGGTTTGCTCGGTGAATGACAGCGGCCCACTCTGCGATCACTTCCTGTCTGTCAGCTCTGGATCCCTGCAGGCCGAATGAAGAAGGAAAACAGCCTGTTTGGATTTCATCGGTTTATCTGATCAGCGTTAAACATGCACGTCAATATCCGTCCATTCCTGGTTTTAACGTCTCGTTTGCTGTGATTTGTTCTTTTACCTGGTGTTTTTTGTTGTTGATCAGGCTCTGTTTCCATCGCTACGGTGACATTGTTTAGTTGTGATCGGGGGGGGGGGGGGGGGGGGGGGGGTGATCAGGGTGTGATGTCGCATGTTTTACGGCTGATCCTGAGCGATCATCCTGGATCACTAGAGCGTGATGAGGAGAGGTGCATGCTGGGAAACGCACAGGATTATGAAGCGTCATAGTAGATTTACAGCCGTTGTGATTCATGTCACCTGAATGCAGTATAGAGTGGAAGAAGTATTCAGACCTTATACTTCAGTTAAAGTACCAATACAACAGCGTAGACATACTCTGCTACAAGTAAATGTTACCGAAATAAAAGTATATGAGTTAAATATATATATATAGTTGTACATGTGTGTAAAACATATAAAAACTATTTATTAGTTGATTCTTTGTTATATATAGAATATATATTTATTGATATTAGTTTTATATATACCATATAAATGGTACAGCAAAGCAGTACAGTTACATACAAAACAACAAGAAATTAAAAACGCATAAAATCAATGATTTTATTCATGTTGAATAAAATAAAAGAATTGTCTAACATGAAATACATTAAGTGAGAAATAGTACACAAATGGACTCGACACAAGTGTAGCAATAAGTAACAAGTTGTCCTAAATGCAACAAAGGAAGCGCAATACATCATATTTATGCTTTATATCTACAAAGTGAAACCTGTTCCGTTATTAATTCACAGTACTGATTGAGATGTGACACTATTTAATTACCTCATTATGAGCTCATTATAATTATCTGTTGAATCCAGAACAACCACTTGTAGTGTGCAAACAGCAAACAACGGCGATGAGATTAACTATACGTCTGATGTTTCATAATTATCATTAAAATAAAACCAATAAGTTTAATTTAAAGACTCAACACGATCATATTATCTGCATTCAGACGTGGTATTTGTTGCTTCATCAGGTTAGAGAGGTGCATCTGCAGATGAGGCACAAAGATGTATCAGGTAACTGAAATGATTGTGTGTCTGTGTTTGTGAGCGTACAGTCATTTCAGTGAACAACAGCCTGCGGCGACGCTTCCTGAGCAGAGCTGTAACACCGTTTTCTCACCAAACATTTCGAGGATTTAGAGCCAGAGGACCAAAGCTTCTTCCAAGATTCACAGCCGAGAGAAGGAAGAACGCTTTTATTCACCACATCTTAGTCAAAGTATCAGATTAAAGCAGAAGACTCTGAAACAAAGACAGAGAATAAGACTCTTCTATGTGTTGGTTTGACCTACAGACGGAGCTCTCGGGGAATTCTTTCAACACAGATTTTTATTTTGTCACTTGAAGTATTTTCTCACAAACCGTCAGCCTGTAAAGGAATGAACCCGAGCAGCTGCTCAGGTCTGATTCACCTTGTTCACGTTCACAGTTACAGCGCGCTAATGATGCTAAACAGAATAAAACAACCAGGTGTTAATGATGCCTCTGAATCATATCTCGTTACGGCGCGACAAAGACGGAGATGTTGTGAAATAAGTTGATTTTTTGCTCAGAAATATTCTTTTAGCTGCCAAATGAATCATTTAAACAGCATGAAGCGAACATCAAATGAGGTGAAGGTAGAGATTTCTCAGGCGAGGGTGCAGGACCAAATGTCACGGCACGACAAGAAGCAGGTGTTAAAAGATTGATGATTTTAATTTGACTTACATGTCAGGTTTTCTGGAGTGAGTATGTGAAGAACCGTTATGCTTTTTAGTCGGTACAACAGTTTATTTTCTTCTGACGTTGGCTAGATAGACTAATGACATAGTGGGTTGGGGATGAATCTCCTCCTGTTCAAATCTCTGATCTCTGATGTTGAAACTGTAGATAAGTTGAGATATCATGTTGGTCAGGCTGTTCTCATCTCGTGTTCGTAGACATGCCTACAGAAATCAATGAGCTTTCATTCGTAGATATCCCACAAAAACGATTCTTGCATAATCCGTAGTCATGATTGCGAAGTCTTTCATCCAGGAGGCTGCTGTTCGTTCTAAGTATTTCACCATCTTTTCCTAAACATAATGAAATTGTTTCTGTAGACAGAAGTTTATTTTTGAAGGACTGTATTCATGTCACAAGCAGAAATGACTCGTGTTGCTGGACTTTTCGTAGGAAGAAGCACTGAAAATGAGCAGCGACGTTGTTTGAGGACACGTTGGACTAGTTGTCAGCGGCGGGGGGGGGGGGGGGGCTGCTGCTGCTGCTGCTGCTGCTGCTGCCACATGCGCTGGTGGAGGTGTGCGCGTGCGGATCAGGAAGGAGCTCCGCTGTCCGCGATTTAAAAACATTTTTTTTTGCTGGCGGATTCGCGGGCCACATAAAATGACGTGGCGGGCCGTATGTTTGACTCCCCTGGACTAGTGGGAGAACGTTGAGGGTAGTTTGGTCTGAAGATAACTGACGGAGCTGAGGGATTGTTTTGCTCATGTGCGACGCCATCTTTAAAACTTTGGTTTTGAATGCTTTTTGTGGTTTCATGGACAAATTATGCAAATAATCTTGTTATTTTCTTTTTGAGAAAAAAAACGTACTTTTTTTAAGAGAGAAACAAAATGTAACCGTAATGTTGGTTAACCTTGATGATCACTGACAGGAGTTGATGTTGAACCTTTTCATTCAGCCTGTTATCATCAGACTAAAGGTCACTGGTCCCTCAGCGGGATTCAAACTCGCGTCCCATGTGTCCGGTCTGCTCCTGATAATCATCAGCACTTTGATGTTGTTTATCCTTTTTCATGTTTCAGAAGAATATTGGCTGCAGCCAAACCTCAGCGGGCGTCACTCAGACGTTTATCTCACAGTCAGTGAGACGTCTTCACACAAAAAAACACAAAATGTCTGACTCACGTCTGCTGAGTCGTCACATCTGATGTGTGACGTGACGCTAACGGCTGTTAAACTGTGAGTCGCGTTCATCACGATCTAACGAGGAGAGAGCGTTGGTTTAAAGGGTTTGTACCTCTGTGGGTGAAACAGTCAGCAGCAAAGAAACACTGAATGTTTCTTATTTAACGTGGATTTGTTGTTGATGTGCTGCGTCCTGAATAAACAGCACCTGGTGAACGGTTTAAGCTCTTCAGAGCACCCGACTCGTGCAACGAAGGGTTATTTTCATTATCGATTAATATGACGATTATTATCGCAGTGAAAAATACTCCTTATATGTATTTAATTACTATGAGGGGACGTCTTCAAATTGCGCGTTTAGTCCAAATATTAAACTCTGGATGCAAAAGTGTCCATTTCATTGTTGTGTTCAACAAGCAGTTCTGCTCCTCTGCTGTTGTTCTACGGAGCTGATCTGTCTGTGTGTGTGTGTGTGTGTGTGTGTGTGTGTGTGTGTGTGTTCAAACATAACTGACAAATTAA
Source organism: Pholis gunnellus (assembly GCF_910591455.1). Lineage (NCBI taxonomy): Eukaryota > Metazoa > Chordata > Actinopteri > Perciformes > Pholidae > Pholis > Pholis gunnellus. Next base: position 27,047,279 of record NC_136532.1, read on the forward strand.
GTGGAATAAGTACTTGATTTAAAAACCACAATGACACGCAGCAGAGACATTAGGCCGTTTCTAATCGGGGGAATTGAAACAGAACATCAAGGAGAGAAGGGAGGGGGTCAAGAGCGTGGGCTGCATATCGTATCTTTGATCTGAATCGGGTCATTTCAATCACATAATAACTTTATTCACACATAATATATCATTCATATCGTTCATAGTGGATTATCAGTCTTGATTTCTTGCCAGATTCGCTCACGGCACACGGAGGAAGTAGAACGAATGCTGAAGATTGTGAGCTACGCCACCAGCGTTCAGTGTGAACCCGTAAAACGGCGTAAAGGTCCAAAACCCAAAATATTCAGTTTACTATGACAGAACAAAAAGAAGACCAGAGAAGCTGGAACAAGAACATTTTTGACAATTTGCATGAAAAAAAAGCACAATTCATTCTCAAAAGTTGTCGTTTAATCTCCTGATTGATAATTAAAACTCTCTCTGTTCTTTATAACGGAGGAAACTAGAAACTAGTCGCATGAGGAGCAACCAGGAGACCTGTTTGACACCGCGTATCCCACAGTGTTGTGGTTTTGTTACCTAAACCCAACTGTACGTAGTTATTTTAAGTCTAACCACGAAGTGGTCCTGTTGCTTAACTTAACTTGTGTTTTGTTACGTTATATCATCCCCAAAAAACAAGTCGGCCGAAGCGACGAAACAGGAAACACAAAGCGGTGTCTGTACGTGAAACCAACAGATTGCATTTTTCATGACTATTTCACGAACTTCCGTGAGACTTGGTCGGCTCTGTACGTGATGTTTATCATCGAGACTTGAAGCTGATATCTTAGTAAGGACACATAGAAGATATATGTGGCTGAATAACTTCAATATTAGAAACGAGACATGGCTCAACGTCATGAATTGTATCCAGGATTTGTGCGTCATATTCAGCTCCGTTATTGAAGGGGAGCTCGTCTCAAACGGTGCTGCGTCTCGGCGGCCTTCGGGAGAATCTTGTTTTGAATCTTTTAATTTTGATTCTGACTCACAAATGAGCTCGGCAAGATGTGTTCAGGGTCGTCCTTATTCTACGGAGACTTGAGGACCATCAACATCCTTGAATATAATTGTTCCTATTGTTGGGAAATGTGTTTGTTTTCATTCATTTTGTTCCCGTTGCTAACGAAGAAGAGCATCAATTTAAAGCTCCGGCTTTAACGTCAGTCGGTGTTACAGAACAGACGGGAGCTTTGCTCTTGTGTGTCGGCTCCACCGGGCCGTGATTGACGGGAGATTACTGGTTGGAAAACATGGAAATCAAACAGGCGGGAGGCAAACGTAGGCTCCCCCGGTGAATTTGAAAAGAAACCCTGAAGCTTCAGAAGTTTTTCAAAATGAGCAGGTGACCTTGAAAGTCCTATCTGTTTCTTTAAACTCCAGACTTCATCAGTATTCCTCGGTTCCTCTCGCCTTCCTCACGAAAACATTGTGATGGAGATCTGCAGGTTTTTACATTCTGAACCCAAAAATCATGTTAATGTGTTGAATTTTAACAAACAAGATGTCAGTGAAAATGTTTATTTTACCATTTTCAGCGTATCGTATCATACGGTCACACAACTTGTGACAAATACATACTTCAGTAACGGCACTTCTGCCGTTCTTTTCCTGAACCTAACAAAGTTGTTTTGTGGCCTAAACCTCAGTAAGTTGTTTCCTGCGATGGAGTTTATTTTGAAAAGACTGTAATTCATGTAACGAGCAGATATTGTGTCATGTGACTTCCGTACTTCCTTTACGCCACTTCTGTAGTTCCTTTCCTCCAAACCATGATCTTTTTCTAACCCTAACTAAGTATTTCACCATCTATTCCTAAACGTAAAGTATTTTTATTGCCTAAACTTAACTACGTAGTTTCCTGTGAAGAAGCAAGTTTATTTCTAAAAGACTTCATTCATGTAACAAGCAGGAAATTGACACGTGTTGCTGGACTTTTGTAGAGAAACGCACGAAAAACGTGGAGTACGTCTTGGTAGGATATCATACAAACCATCGTTTGAGGATACGTCTATAAAAATATCTTCTTTCTCAAAGTTAGCGTTGGATTTTCAGCCGTCTGGATTCACTTGTTACGTTATTACGTTACAGCTCTGTGGATTTGTGGCGAGTATATCGTCTTGATATAGAAACATCTCGACACCAGAAACAGACTGGATCTCTGAGTCACTTGCTGTTGATATTCATGGTCCCCAGAGTGAGATCCCGGATGGTTTTGGTGGCCCTGCTGAACTTTCCTCATGCAGCACTGACGTGATAAAAAGCTTCAGCCGGACTCGTAAATATCTTAACGTTCAGATTGTCATAATAATGTACTCACGATATACAGCCGTACACCGTTATTCTCTCCTCAGTGCTCACTTTTTTATTTTATGCATCTTTCGAAATTGTGATTTAGTTTCTTTAAAATGATGCTGAAGATAAATCAAAAGTATGCAGACGTGTTATAATAAAAACATGAAAATAAAGATCTTGGTCCTTATCATGAAAGATCGCAGTGTAATCGGTGCTCACACGATTCCAGTCTGATCAATCATCTGCATCATAGAGGTGATCGAGACTAAAAGGCCAATATATTTCAACAATTGGCAGAAAGATGATTTTCCATTTGACTCTGTAATGAAGCTCAGAAACAGCAGGGACGAGGTGCGGGAGGAGTAAACGCCGGCGCTGACAGCGATGTTCCCACTCGAGGCCCAGAAGTGTGTTTTCAGAGACTCCATTAGGGATCAAAGTATCACTGCCAGCCGGTGAGAGAGGCTTCATGGTTGGACTCCGTACGCCCACTCGCTCAGCTCATCCCCCGCCGAAGGAAACACTGGAACAGTCTGTCGCTACCAAGAATCACCTCGCTCGCTCGCTCTCTCTCTCGCTCGCTCTCTCTCTCGCTTTTCATATTTTATTTAACTGCAGCTTTTCCTGACATCCTCTTCTTTTCTACACACCGGGGGAGCTTTCGCTCTCAAGTCTGAAATCAGATGAAGGATTCTTTTCATCTCAGTCGATCAGCGCCGGGGAAAATAAATGAGGACAATTTAGTCGAGTTTGTGGTTAAAAGCTTCTGGTTTGGAACATTTTCAGGTTTTTTTTTTGTAGCAGGAAAGAGATGTTGTGCATTAAAACCTTTATTTGAGATTTCTGTTTGTTAAAGTTGGAGCTACTATCCAGAAATAGTACGTACGAAAACACAACTAATACACTAACTTACACATTATGTGTTTTTTTGCACAAATGGTTTCAGAACGTCCTCAGTTTTTATGCATTTTTGCAACAAAATGCTCCGAATAGTTTAACTCTGATTAGACTTCGACATCAACGTATCCTTGTTTGATATCCATGAAAAGTTCCTCCTCGTTTTTCCTGCGTTTTCCTACAAAAGTCCACCAACAAATGTACATTTCTGCTCGTTGCATGCAATCAGTCTTTACAGGAAACAACTTAATTGGGTTTAGGAAAAAATAGTGGTTTGAGTTAAAATAAGAAACTTTTGCAACAAAACGCTCAAAAAAATGTACTGTGTATCAGAGACGTCGGCCCTTTTGAAAGGTTCCTAACTGGCTCCGTTTTTGCGAAGTTGCAATTTTCATTGATCAAAAATCTAGTCAGCAGTCGAGGTGAACGAAGAGACTCGTTTAAGAAGGTGAGAGGCGACACATCTGATACGATCCACAGCGACGTGTCCTCATGCAACCGCTCGTTTGATATCTCACGGAAAATCTGGCAACACGTGTCAAATTCAGTCTTGAAACAACTAAGTTAAGTTTAGGCAACAAAACTACTTAGTTTAGGTTTAGGAAAAGATGGTGGTTTCAGTTAAAATTACCAAAGAGGTGCCGTTACGGAAGTACGCAAGATACGTGATAAATAAATCAACGTTGACTTCTTTTTTTGTTATCAACATTTTGCACATTGGCAAATATTATATATATATATATATATATATATATGATATTCACATGTCTTCATCATATTGATGTCATACCTGCTGTTGCATATAAACATGGTTTTTAGTCGGACTGTTCTCACACAGCGTTCGTAGCTAAACCTACAAACATGAACGCGCTGTAATTGGTAGATCAGTATAAAAGCCCACACAGCCGCGGATAAAGAATAAATCACTATTTCCTCCTGGAAACAAATGATAATTTCCGTAGTTTTGAACCCAAAAGGCGATCTTTCCCTAAACTAATTTTCTGCGAAGACAGAAGTTTATTTTGAAAAGCCTGAATGCCTGTAACAAGCAGAAACATTCACTTTTGTAGGAAAACGCACGATAAAAGGGGCGTAACGTTTTCCTATGACATCATACGAGCTGCTGTTTTTTAATCAGGCGGCTAGCAGTCACATCTGAGGTCGCGTTATTAAAGACGACAACATTTGCTCTTTTACTATGTCGTCAGTAACGTGTCAGTTACTCTTCAGCCACGTTGAAAGCCTGTGATGTCTTTATAACGACGTCGTTATGAAAGCGCTGCATGCAAACACACGTGACTCTGGGAGGTTTGCTTCCACACATAATGGTTGTTAGCGGCTGATTGAGCGGCTGCTGGTGTCGGCGAGGGGAAAGAAAGCGGTTGTTGGTTTTCAACGTGTTTTAGCAGCAGCAGGAGTTATTATGGCAGTGAGTAATGTCACGCCATTAGAGCTCGTCTTTCAATGGGGAGGTAAGTGGTGTGTGTGTGTGTGTGTGTGTGTGTGTGTGTGAGTATGTGTGTGTGTGAGACGCTGCAGGGAAATAGAGAGAGCAGAGAAATGAGAGACAAAATGGGCAAAAAAAAAAGATGGCTACCATTCGCAAAAGAACACAAATACACACACAGATTGTCTGCACACACGCACACACACACACACAGACTGTCTGCACACACACACACACACACACAATGCTTCCTCTTTCAGCGGCCTGACAATAAAGACGGGGATGATTTCTGTCTGGGGGAAAAAAACTGTCGGTGTGGCTGCTCACTGGAGGATTTAATAGGAGGGGAGGGGGGGAGGAGGAGGAGGAGGAGGTGAGGACAAGAAGAGAAGGAAGAGGAAAATAAGAGGGGAGGAAAGAGGGGAATAGGAGGAAGAAAGAATGAAAGAAAGAGGACAAGAAGAAATAGGATTCAAATTTAGAAAAATACAAAAAGAGAGACGGCAGGATGGGTTGGAAGGAAAGGAAAAAGCGGATGAGAGGCAAGGAAGGGAGAAGGGAGGAAACGAACAGCAGGAAGAGCAAAGACAGGAAATAGGAAGAAGAAAAATGAAGAAAGGGAGAGAACAGAACCAGGTAAAAGAGAGGAGGAGGCATATGTTGTGAGAGGAAGCGAGTAAATGAAACGAGGAGGAAGGAAAAGATGGGGAGACAGGGAGGACATGAGGACAAGAAGAGAGAGGCATAAGATGAGGGGAGGAGAATAAGGACAGAAAGAGAAGAAGAGGGAAGAATATTTGAGAGGAAATTATGACAAAAAACAGGTAAAGGGAGGAAGAGGAAGATGGGAGGAAATGAAGAGCAAGAGGAGCAAAGATAGGAAATAAGAAAAAGCAAAAATAAAGAAAGGAAAGGAGGATGCGAGGGAAGGACAGAACTAAAGGTAAAAGAGAGGAGGAAGGAAGGAAGAAAAGCAGAAGGATGAGGGATGGAATAAGGTTCAGGAGGAGGAAGAGGAAAAGGGGGAGAGGAGAGGACATAAGGACAAGAACAAAGGAAGAGAAAAGGGGAGGAGAGAGGGGTAAGATGAGGGGAATAAGGACAGAAAGAAGGGAAAAAGGTTTGGCGGAAATAAAAGGAAAAGGGAAGAAGAGAGGCTGGAGAGAGAAAAAAAAACAAGAATGATAGGAAGGGGGGAAGGAAAGCATGGAGGAGAGGATGAGGAGGTGAATTAAGAAGAAAGGTGGAACGAGAGGAAAAGAGGACAGGCAGAAAGTAATTAAATGTAGAGGAGGATGAAAGGAGGACAGGAAGCAAGAAAAGGTAGAGGACGAAGAGTAGGAGGAAGAACAATAGACAAGGAGGAAAAAAAGGAGAAGGAGAAAGAAAGAGGAGGATAAGAAGTGCAAAAAATGGAGGGAAGGAAAGGTGATAAGAAAGAAAGACTGAGAATGAATGGAGGAGAAGAGGTGAGGAGGAGTAGAGAGGAAGAAGAGATTAAAGCAGCGTTTTCTCATCAGACGAGTCGACAACAATCACTTTTACAGCTTCTGTAAACACTTCAGCAGACAAGGAGAGATGGATGGAGAGATGGATGGAGAGACGGATGGAGAGATGGATGGAGAGATGGATGGAGAGACGGATGGAGAGACGGATGGAGAGACGGATGGAGAGACGGATGGAGAGATGGATGGAGAGATGGATGGAGAGATGGATGGAGAGACGGATGGAGAGACGGATGGAGAGACGGATGGAGAGATGGATGGATATTTGGATCATTGGATTAATTAAAATGATTATTTTTCATCTTTTTAAAGACAAACTGGGTTTTCTCTGCCCTCTGAGCATCAAACGTGATTTAAGATTTATTATTGTAAATCATAATAACTGAAGATGAAAAATGCTTCTTTGTTTCATTATAGATTTTAGAGGCCGAGTTAATGGAATCAGCCGGCTCCCCTGGTGCCCCCCCCCCCCCCCCCCCCCCCCCCTGATTATTTTGGGTGAATCCAGCTCTGATCACTGATTGGACGCAGAGCTCCCGAGAGTCGAAGCTAACATGGAAGTCAAATCTTCAAAGATTTCTTCTGATCTGTTTTCTTCTCTCCGACTGCTGAAGTGGATTTATGGGGTGAAATCAAAAAACAGATTTTGCATTTTTGTTATTATTTTTTTTATGTTTGCTTTTCTTAATCTTATAGCTCCTCCGTCTGGGGCCAAGGCTCCGCCCTTTATACATGTATTTATACGATTATATATGTTAAATCATACTACACTCACACTGGGTTCATAGATGTGTGCTTCAAATACTGAATATATTTAATTACACTGACATTTTTGATAACTTCAATAACTAAATATCTTGTCTTGGGAACATATTCAAATTCTTTTAACCTGTCAAGCTAGTTATGTATGTTTTTGTGCTGTTCCTCATTATGTCATCTATTTTGTTTATATTGTAATTGCTTCTATTGCTTCTGTTTTACCAGCTAAAGTGTTGAAAGTGCTATACAAATAAAATATATTGTTATTATTATAAACTTACGGCGCTGTGGCTCAGGGTTCGGGTTATGAACAATCCGCAAATTTACAAAAAAAAGAAAAATAGATTTGCTCTTTCGAAACTCAAGTTTCACCGTTTCAAAACTTTCCCCAACAAACGAGCACCAGTGTTTAAATCACCATTTAAGAGATGCCAAACCTCCTAAAGACACCAGCAGAGCAGCGACAAACTCAATGACGCTCTGATGATGAAGAAGGAAAACAAAATAATGTTTTATATAATAATAATAATATATTATTTCAGTCCATCAAAGAAAGTCTTAGTTTGCAAAACCTTATTTTTATTAGATTTCAAGCTGTCAAAGCTGTTTTTGGTTCTTAAAATATGACATTGTGTTCGTCCCAGAGTTCAGACGTGTTTGTAATAACAGCAGCACTAAAAGGTTCCACATCAGACGAGAATGTTTGTGGATTTCATGGAAGAAAAACAAGTTAAAAATGAAGCGTGTGATGAAGATTCACTTTCGAGGACACGGATAGGTTGGTCAAAGTCGTCTCAGGTTAAACCCCAAAATACATACAAAGCAAAGCTGCTAACGTTAAACCAAGCTCTGATCCAGGACCAGCTCTCCACACAGCGGGTGTTTTTCTAACGTTACCGCATCAACAAACCGTAATCAGCTAACGACATGCTAACTCACGGCGCTAACGTCGGGTAGCGGCTGTGGGATAATTAGCTAATCAGCCAGGTTAGCGGCTAATTAACGTCTTCTCATTACCTCGAGATAAATATAAGACAACGTGTTTTTGTCGTGCTTATCATTTTATTTTCAGGATATCGGGATAACATCAAACTATAAAAAGGTCAATTTGTTAATAGCAAAAACAATATTTGTTTATCAGAGACAATTACTTTATTATTGTGTGAAAATGTTTGTGTTGCCGTTGACACGTTGATCCCATTATCCCAACAGAACAACTGATCAAGATAATGAAATCATATCTGGATTTAAATGCTCTGTCAGCGTTTTTTCTCGTTTTGTTTTAGAAGAACTGGAAGTACGAAATCCACTAAAACATCTTTTTTTTTTTTAAATAAACAGCAGAGGTTTGTCAGTTGATTGTGTAACTGACTCTGCGAGGAAGACGAGGAAGGATTTAGTGTGAGACAGAGTGAGGAAGGCAGATACTGTGTCTGTGCACAGCTCCAGGGTCCATGCATATTTTAGTGATTTGTGGGTCCTCGTTTGCTCCGTGAGCTTTAGTGAAAGCTTTCTCTCTCTTTCTTTTACGTCTCAGTCTTTGCTGGCCGGCCACAGATGCTGAAGGCCTCACCGAACAAGATATCGGAGAAAAAAACAAACAACACAACCGCTGAAATCGATGATCGCAGGAAGCTCGAGGCGAGAAAACGGTGATGCAGTTTTTAATCAGCACGAGTTCCTGTAGGAGAGAGATGAACTCTTCACTCCCAAAGTACAAAACAAACCAAAGTTCCTGAGCTTTTTACCATCGATTCAAAGTCGGGGAAATATCGACATATAAGTTATTATATTTACAGTTAATGAACATAATACTTTACATGAGATTATATAAATCCCAGCGTAAAAACTACGAGTTGACATCTCTACACTTTGGTACAAGACACCAAAGCCGGGCTCTAAGGATATGGTTGTCAATTTACATTTTTAATGATTGAGTTATAATCCAGTAAATCGTCAGCATAACTTTGAAAATGTGACATAAAAGAATAAAAAAAACATTATTACAGAAACTGTCGTTTTTGTTTTTTATCAAAATACAAACTTAAATTTTCCGTCCGGCTCAAAGATGTCGGAGTACTTTTCCCTCCCAAGATTTCTCAAGTTTCCCTTTTTGTGTTTTTTTGTTGAGGTTCATCTGGTTCTTTGTCGGTTGAATCAATTTGCAAATTTGTTTGTGACGTCGACGGGTTGGTTGAACGTTTTAACCCCAAAGTCAAACAACTTTGTCTGCGTCGACGTTGTCTTTAAACATCGACTTCTGCGTCGACGTTGTCTTTAAACATCGACTTCTGCGTCGACGGTGTCTTTAAACATCGATGTCTGCGTCGGCGGTGACTTTAAACATCGATGTCTGCGTGCACTCCAATGAACTCGCCAACGTACATGCAGCGCTGTCTGCTTCTGTCTGTAACAGAAATATTGAAATATGACTAATGCGACGAATATCTTTTGAAAAACTTCATTTTGGGTTGCTTTTTGTCGCTTTTTTAATATGTTAAAAAAGTTACAAATTTCTCAAAATGGTTGCCAATGGCAGATTGGACCGTTTCCAGTCTTTATGCTAAGCTAAGCTAACCAGCTTCATATTTACATGAGATTTAGCTCTCCAGCATCACAAACAGCAGCATGTTTACATCGTACACATCTTTCTTTAATGCTAAAGCTGCTGCTCAGCTGTGTTGCTGTGCTTTTGTAGCTTGTTTTTTTTTTTAATTAAGAAACAGTGTTAGAAAAGATGATTTGTTTGAAGCGTTTAACACACAAGGGAGCAGCCTTTTGTGTTATTTTATTATTTTCGCTGTGCGGTTGTGTATTGCGAGGGAGCGTTGTTATTCTGGGTGTCTGAGGGAGGAGAGAGGCGTTTACTGCCGAGCAGAAAACACCGGGGATCGGGGCTTTTTTCTTTTCTTTTATAGTTAATTTGCTTTGTGATTTGGTGGAATGAAGTCCTGGGTGGTTTTTGTCAGCAGCTGTGTGGGAGTTTAACAGACGGTTCCAGGAAGCACAGAGGATGAGAGACTCTCACACTGGTGACATTTTTGGCTTTTTAATTGCTCAGTTCAATCTTCTTAAATGCATATGAGATTCACATGCAAGTTAAACCTCAGCTCCTATAAAAAAGTCTACAATGAACTGAGTAGCCAAAATTCAAACACTCAGACCTTTAAAGACAAAAATGTCCCCATTAAAACCATGTTTATTCATCACAATATAAAATCATGCATTCATTATGTCAGGTTTTTAATCTAGAGCGCTGGCTTCAAAAGCTGTTATATTTACTATTTTCCATCAGATTGAGCCGTTTTCATGTTTGGGGGAAATACATGCTGTTTCTCTGGTTTCCTGCATAAAAAAATGCATTTAAAACAAAAAGAAATCTCTAGCATTTATTATAGAAAATAATTCAATGTTCCCCGACAAAACCACAGGGGCATTATACAAAAAATGTCATTTGAAAGATTTAAATTTTTAAATTTAAAGGAATTAATCATTATATATATATATATATATATATATATATATATATACGTATATATATATGTGTGTATATATACACTATATATGAATATTTGATCGAGACTGAAGTTGGTTAAAAAGTGAAAGTGGTAAATAATATTTTAATTAATAAGCAATTTTTTGAGGCGAACATTTTTGTACTCTTAAGGATTTTTTGTGCTTTCAAAGCACAAAAAATTAAAATGCATCATAATTACTGCTGTTGCTAATCATTGACATATCCAGGACTGTCACTACAGCATGGGCATTATGTTCACAAACTGACATTCAAAGGATTGAAGTGCTGAACATAAATGTATATTTGGTGCTTATGATCAGGACTGAAGTTGTTTTTTTGACACAGTCACTTTTGTCCTCTCAGGACTTTTTAAAGGGAGGCCTGAGGGTTAAACACGGTCGAAAGCGTCGCAGTTGATCCGTCCCCATCCGACTCCTTTAATATTGAATGTGTGCTGATATCCAGAGCTGCACTGTGACCTTGGCGGTCTCCTCTGCAGTTTAAGCTGCTGTAGCAGAAAACTAGCAGAAGGATTCATAAAGAAAAGCACAAAGCACCGCCGAGTCTTCTCTTGTCCGATGTGAGAGGACTCTGTTTGTGAGTAACTGATTGATCTTCATAATAAATAAAAAAAGCAGAACTCCTTTAACCGGAGAACCAAACCGCCTCAGACAGAACTCTGTGCTGTTTTCCCCAAGTATTTACAGACTTTTTATTTTATTTAACTGGGAAATCACTGGAGAATATTGTGCAGTGAGATATCTGTCAAGTCTGTAATCTTTATTGAGTCATAATGGGAAAAAAAATCCTTCATCGCTGATTGCTGCTGCTGCTCTCTCAGCAGAATTATTTCCCAGAGCTGTTGTAATTGGCACCATAATAAGTGGTGGAGATAAGAGCGGGGGGGGGGGGGGGGGGGGGCATAGGCTCCGGTGACTTAGTATTTCATTATGTGTTACCATGGCGACGGCGGTGGCTGAGATCGCTCTACGCTTTTGTAAAGTGAAAAAAAAACAACGTTGTTCTTTGGTTTTTATGAAACGCTGCAGGAGACCGGAGGCAGAGGAGAAATATAATACGACTCCGGTCCTGCAGTGTTTGTGGCGTCATGTTTCAGGGCTTCATGGACCCGTTTTTGGATCCGATCTCATTATCTTCAGGTGTATTTGATCAACGTAACTATCAGCTCCAACGTCAAACTACACACGTGTCAAGACTTTGTTACAGCCAACAAATACATCGAATCTGTAATATTCAACTAGACGGTGGTAAGACAACCAATGAAGGTTTGGCTGGAAATGGCAAAAGCCATCTTTGTTTAGGTTTGACTCATCAGTTTATTCATATTAACAATAAATCAAACAATCATTTAATAATGTTAATGTTTCTGAGTGTCAGCTGGATGCATTAAACGTTCCACGTATCATCATACAGCAGTTTGTATAATATCTTAAATATCTAAACGTTACTGCTTATTTCATGTGCGTTTTCCTGACAGACTGTTTATAAGAAGTGGACGTAGTCATCGTGACGTCTCTCATTGGTTTGTGGATGTTTTGAAGCCTCGAGTTCGGCACTTTCGCCGTCGCCATCTTGGATTACGGCCGTCGGCATGTCGTTTTTTTAGCAATCAGTGAACAGGAAGTGACCACATCTGGACGGAGGAGGAGTGACGTAGAGACGCCGTATATGTCTCTGGTAGAGACCTGTCAATCACTGTATAGCCCCGCCCCTAAAGCATCCCCTGCTTTATGGTCTGTTTGACTCTAAATGGACTTGCAGAGAATGCAGCTTTAAGACGTGAAGAATTGGCTTCACTCTTCAGAACCGGAGGTTGCCGCCTGGTTTTCCTACCAAAGTCCAGCAACACGTGTCAATTTCTGCTTGTTACATGCAAACAGTCTTTTCAAAATATGTCAAACCTCCGTCCTCACAGAAAACCAATTTGTTAGGTTTAGGCCACAAAACTACTTTGTTAGGTTTCGGAAAAGATGGTGGTTCATTAGTCAAGCCCACTCTCAACCACAGTCTAGAAACACTCAGTGAAAGTCCTTTCCCTTGAGTAAAAGTGCAAAATGTACATAAAGTGTAATGTAAAATTACTAGTTGGGCAGAATGATTCCTTTTAAAGAGTTATATTCATCATATTTTTGAAAAGTTAGCTCAATTTAACTCATTTTAAATTTGAACTTCTATATTCTGTTGGAGCGTTTTTTCTGTTGGGTTTGAACTTTAGAGACGATGTGAAGTTTGTTTTTAATTTTGATTTAGTTCGTTGCCTCCCTGTAATATACCAGACGGTCACTTTGAGAGCTTCCGCAGGTTTAAAGCGGCAGCTTTTAATCCAGACTGAAGAAATAACCAATTCTTCCTCTTTCAAAAGTTTATTTCACAAGTAATACATCTTTGTAGCTGTTGTATGAAACAATTTCTGCTGCATAAAAAAAAATGTTAAAGATCTTTTGTAAAGATTTTTGAGTAAAATGTTCAATGATCAACTGACACAAAAGACAAACACAATGAGAATACCATCCAGGTTTCCCTTAAATGTCTTGTAAAAGCTTTAGACCCCAAACATCAATACGTAATCTGCATATTGCTGATCCCCCATTTTAGAGCAGCCGATCCGCTCAGTAGACTTAAACAGCATACTAATCTCATTTTCCGCGTCAACACAGAAGCCATTTTTTGTGTAATAGTCACACTGGATGAGCTCCAGTAATGCTGCCTTCTTATACCGCTGCAGACTTTTGCCAAGTGGCTCTGTGCAGAAGTGGCTAATTAGGCCTTAATGTGTTGGTTGGAAACATTCGTCCCACCGAGGGTGAATATTTGCCTCTTGCAGACTCCGCCAGTCATGATGGAGAGATGTAGATGAATTAAAATAGACGGGAAAAAAAAAAAGGTTTTCTAAGTCTGGGTATAGTTGAGAGATTATAAGCTGCCACTCAATATTAGGAAGTCGGTAGCTGCAGACTGCGGATATAATAATGAACGGTGTGACATTTGGAGAAAATGTCTCGTCTTCCAAAATGTCCTTCCACTCCTCAGTGGGATCCAACATTCCTCATATCAGTTGGATTCTCGTCAGTGATATTAAAATTACTTTAATAATCTTTTTACTTCTATTATTGACAGTCTTACTCCAGAAATATTCATAACAGCACTGATCCTACATTTCAATACATTTAATTATTAACTTATCTTCGTTGGTAATATGTTATCTTGGATGTTATTATCGTATCTTGGTTGCTTTTATCTTATCTTTGCTTTTATCAACTTATCTTCATTGTCAATAGCTTATCTTCATTTTTATTGACATATCTTCATTGTTATTAACGTTTCTTAGTTGTTATTAACACATCTGTTGTTATTAACATATTCTAGTTGTAATTAACATACCTTAGTTGTTATTATCTTATCTTCATTGTAATTATTTTATATTTGTTCTTATTATCTTATCTTCATTATTATAATTTATTTTCATTGTTATGAACATATTCAAGTTGTTATTAACGTTTCTTAGTTGTTATTAACATATGCTAGTCGTTATTATCTTATCTTTGCTGTTATTATCTTATGTTGATTGTTTTAAAATGATTCTTCATTGTTAACATATCTTAGTTGGTGTTAACATATCTTATTTTCACTGTTAATATCTTATCTTTGTCTTTATAATCGAATCTTTCGTTGCCTATTTTTAGTGTTATATATTGTATTTTTATTTAAAGCTCAGTAGGGACGGGGCTAAAGCATTTCACTTCTCTTCATCGTCATGTACAGACATGTTGAGTATGTGACAAAAAAAACTTGAATTAAACTGATTAAACTGATTAAAACCAAAAATAAAGTAGAACTGAAGTAAAATGATAAATTGCATTGCCTGGTTTTTTTTTTGTTTGATATAAATACCCTCCTTCTCCCTCCAGGTGGACCCCATGTTCACGGTGCCAGCTCCCCCTGCTCCGGGCCACCCCGGGGCCCCCGGATGCTCCCTGCCCTCGGCCCCTTCCTTCTCTTCTCCGGCCCTGTCAACCTCCAACCCCAAGCAGCTGGTGGTGAGGACGAGGTCTATAGGCACCAACACCCAGGATGGAAGCGTCTCAGGAGCACTGGAGGGCGACTCGGCCTGTCTGGGACCCTGCCAGCCCGGGACCAGCGTCAACCTGGAGGGCATCGTCTGGCACGAGACTGACGAGGGTAAGTAGTTCTGAAAAGTAGCCGTGAGCACTCTATCAAAGCAAGTTTAAAGGGATGGTTCACCCAAATTATACTAAAGAGACTTTGAGACGCTTCTGAGGTGAATGGAATCTACTCTGTTACTTAAAGCGGATACAAACATACATTAATTGGGACTAATGTTTTTGTTTATCGAGAATCAAAGATTCATTGTTTCTTAAAAGACATGTTGAGTTTTTCAGTTAATGCTTTGAATTGCACAAATAAAACCCCCTCTTCCTGCTTCTCCTCCACTGTAACGGGTTGGCGGCAGAAATTGGAAGCCGATATTTGAAAATGTCGCAACAGAAAACCAGAACTGTCTACATTGCCAAAATGTGACTACAGTTTGCTAGAAAGCTATCTCTTTTACATTATGATTTTTACATGCGTCGAGGACTTAAAAGCCATAGCAGAGTTTCAACCTTCAAGTATTGTTGAAGGTTTCTGAGGTGAACATCGTCCCAGAAAGCCATAAATGTGTTGCCCAACAGTGACAGGTTGCCGAACCAGTTCAACATTTTAACAAAAAACTAATAAAAGCCCAGAGGAGTGGCTCGTCTTTTAATGGACAACAGCTAATCCACCTTAAAGGTCAGTCCACCTTAAGTGAGCCCGGAGCATTGTTGTTGCTAACTCAACACTAACCCCTTCACTTTAATCAGCAGGTGTCCAGCAAGATATGAGAACGTGGCTTGTGTCTTGAGGAGTTGTAGCATTTATTCAATGACAAAGAAACTCTACACACACTAAACTAATCTGTTCACAGCTATAACGGTTACTCTACAACCTTTCCTTTTCCGTTCCTTTTCCGGTTGGTTTTTCTTGATGTTTGTAGGCCATTTGTTGAGCGATCTCTATGACTCTAGTGCGTCAGAAACAACGGAGGACGTTGCGTAAAACAGGCCTGAAGAAAACCCCAACGCCCGTCAGAGCGTCAGGATAAACCGCCGTCCTATTTCCCCGACGTCAGCTCTCCAGAAAAGCACCACTTGTATCACATTTGCACATCCTGACATCTGTTGCTGAGGCAGTAAAGGTGGTGCAGAGACACCGACAGGTCACAGCTGTGTTCTGGACGGTCAGCCATATTTTGAACAGTCCCCGATGTTAAAAAAGATATCTGGTGAATATTCTGAGATTGCTCTCTGTAGATACTTTGAGATCTAGTTGCTGATGAAGGTTTGTAGAGCTTTGGGTCTGTGGCCTCGTCTTTATATCCTGCTGACTGTTTGAAGTAAGTTTGCTGCAGTATTTCTGATTTGTATTTCTAGTCAAATACCAAAACGTATTGAGTGTTTGACTGACCCAGTGCTCTGAGACACTGTCAGGAAAACAACACAATCAATCAATCAATCAATCGTTATTGGTACCGCCCTTCTCGTGCAGTTCAAAGTGCTTCACGGGTGACCGACGAGTCAAAAGTAAGAAATGTGGACCATGAAAACAAAAGAAAAGACAAAGAGTTTAACAATTTGAGAAATGGGAGACGATAAAAGTAATAAAATAGATTTAAATCTAATTTAACAGAAGTGTTGGCTTCTTTTAAGCTCAACCAACCATCTCACCAGAACCGTAACCTTGTTGCACCTGAATCTCCCCGAACATTAATTATCGATGTGGAGGATCAGAAGAACAGTTTTAACAAACAGATTTATAAAGCCGAATCTTTTTAACGCTCTTTGCCTCCGTGGATTTACGACATTTCAGGTAACAATTGGGTGCCGTTACAACTAGTGTGGGTTTGAAAAACATGCCACAAGAACAGATCGAAACTTCTCATCTTTTTTCATTTTAAACGCGTTCCGCACTAAAATAACAGAAATATCTTTAAACATGACTGGATATCCTCACAGGAGCAGCTTTTTTTTTGGCGTTGAGCTGAAACCAGAAGCCCGTCTTGCCTTACAAAATGATACCATGGGAGTACCGGGCGGCGGATCAGACGGCCCGATGATTCACCCAGCCCACTTCCACGCCGCGGCGCTTTGATAGGCCGTTAACGAGGACAGCGCTCGGCGCCGCGGCCCCTCGGCGGAGGTGTAATACCTTACCGCGGGCTGCTAATGAATAATCCCGTCTCTCTCTGTGCCCGTCTCGCTCTGCCAGCCGCGGGGGCCTCTGAAGTGGAGCGTCGAGGCGTTTGTATCCCGGCCCAGTATTAATTAACTCCAGCGGCTTCCTCCGCCCAGGCAAAAATCAGAACAGCAGAAGAAGAACAAACAAAACAGAGCTCGGGGTATATATATATATGTATATATGTATATATATATATATGTATATATATATATATATGTATATATATATATATATATAAATATATATATATATACATATATATGTATATATATATGTATATATATATGTATATATATATGTATATATATATATACATATATATGTATATATATATGTATATATATACATATATATATATAAATACATGCTGGTGGTCCTAAACAGACTTCCTTCCAGACTTTGAAAGGTAAAAAGAAAAACCAACCAAAACAATGAAGAAGATACATTTATGAAATGAAACATTTAAAATGAGAAACCTCTTCCAAGGCTGCACAACTCTGTAGTAAATCAATCAACTCCAATTTCTTTATAATTGATCAATCATTCAAGTCATTCAGCAGGAAAAATAAAAGCCAAATATTCTCTGGTTCACCAATGTGAAGGTTTTCTGCTTCCCTGCTTTTACATCATAAAAGTGTCTTTGGTCATTTGAAGCTGTGGAAACGTTCCCACTAGCTGCTGTATCGGTTGATTTTATTTGTACACACATCAGAGTGCATCAAATCGGGATGATGAAAAATAAGAAATGTGTCCGGAGGGAGAGGTCAAGGAGCCACAGACCTCCCCAACAACAAAGTTCTGCTTCAAAGAATCAATATCAGTTAAAGTGAACGCCATAATGAGAATATTTTCACCTCTTTACCTTGATGTCAGACGGACCTTTATGACGGGGAACTGAAGATGTTATCTACCACAAGACTCCATTCACAGTCCGGTCTACTTCTGCCTTCGCACAATAACTCTGTGTTATTGTGCGACTTTGGTGTTTTAAAGGGTTAATGTCCTGAGGTTACTGGTCTACAGAGGCTACCGGTCTACAGAGGCTACCGGTCTACAGAGGCTACCGGTCTACAGAGGTTACCGGTCTACAGAGGTTACCGGTCTACAGAGGCTACCGGTCTACAGAGGCTACCGGTCTACAGAGGTTACCGGTCTACAGAGGCTACCGGTCTACAGAGGTTACCGGTCTACAGAGGTTACCGGTCTACAGAGGTTACCGGTCTACAGAGGCTACCGGTCTACAGAGGTCTACAGAGGTTACTGGTCTACAGAGGTTACCGGTCTACAGAGGTTACCGGTCTACAGAGGTTAGCGGTCTACAGAGGTTACCGGTCTACAGAGGCTACCGGTCTACAGAGGTTACTGGTCTTAACTGGTCCAATCCTTGGGCCGTGCCTCCTCGTCGTCCACCAGAGCTAGTGTAGCTAACACACTGATCATGGATAAGTACCTCATACATCCCCACAGATCCAAACTGTGCCTGTAAGAGCAGTAGTTCATGAGACAATAGTGAAAATGTTCAATAACGTCCTCAAGAACTCCTTTAAATGAATCCTCATCCCCGAACTTTGCACCAAATTTCACCCAAATCTGTTC
The DNA here is from genome assembly GCF_910591455.1 of Pholis gunnellus. Lineage (NCBI taxonomy): Eukaryota > Metazoa > Chordata > Actinopteri > Perciformes > Pholidae > Pholis > Pholis gunnellus. The sequence continues at coordinate 27,065,640 of NC_136532.1, forward strand.
ACATATTTATTTTTTCAGATTCTCTTCCTAAGAAACAAGCAGAGAAGCTCGACTGAACACTTGCTCCTCAGTGGAGGAAAAAATCAATGGAACGGGAAAAACATCAAAGCTTTATGTTTTCCAGGTTTGTGAGAGTAAACAAACCGCAGCAGAGCAACGGGATTCATAAATAATGTGATGCTAAATCTGGTGTTATGCAGAGATTTAACACGGCGATGTGCTGCTATATGCAGACGTGTACTTTATTTGACATACAGGGAGAGTCCTGACAAAGATGGAGGGACAGAAGAGGGATAAAGGAGTGAGAAAATGGACTCAGTCTGACGGATAGATGGGGAGGAGAGAGAGAGAGAGATGTGAGGAGATGGACAGAATGGCAGCCGAGGTTTCTGTCTGTATCTTTAAAGCACCGCGGGGACGGAGAGCTGAGAGGAATGTAAAGACGGAGGCAAACAAAAAAACAGACAGAGGGGACGAAGAAGAATCGTTTTTTTTTAACGGACAATGTCAGAGTCAAAGAGAGGAAAGAAGGAAAAACGACGAAGACAAAGAGAGACATGAGAGAGTATTTTTATTTTATTTTTTCATCCTGCAGCTCGGGGGACTATATCAGGAGGCGGAGGGATAAACCGAAGAGCACCCGCCTCGTGACGGCGGAGCGATACGAGAGGAGGACGCCGGTTGCATCTTAATTAAGCAGAATACTAATTGGAAAGACAGAAGAAGAAGACGAGACCACCATTTCGTTTCACCCCCCCCCCTGTCTCCCCCGTCTCCTCCCTGCAGGAGGCCAGAGTCTGATGAGCTCTAATCAGATGGTGATTGGCTCGACTCAGACAGACAGACTGACTGAACGTCTGTCTGTCTGACTTGACGGGCAGAGATAAAGTCAATTACAAGGATTGTAAATAATTACTGTCTTCTAAACACACACGTTAAATAACCACAATAACCACAGTAAAGAAGCTGATGTGCTCTTAAAGGAACAGCGCATCATTTCTGGGGAAGTACGTTTATTTAAAGCTCCTTTCATTCAAATCCACTGTGAAAACTCAGTTACGTGGCAAATAAATAAACGTTGACTTGTCTTTTCTCACATGTTGGACCCATCCACCTCCTCCTCCTCTACACCGCCCGGTGTGTGATTTAGTAGTCTTAATACGTCCTCGTTCATGATTATGTGGATAACGTACTTAGAGAAATTCTTGGTATATCTATGAATTACGGCAACCAGTGAACAGGAAGTGACCATATCTGGACTGAGGAGGAGTGACGTAGAGACGGCGTATACGTCTCTGGTAGAGACCTGTCAATCACTGTGTAGCCCCGCCCCTAAAGCATCCCCTGCTTTATGGTCTGTTTGACTCTAAATGGACCATCATTTACTAAATGAACATCATGCTGTATTGAAGAAGACTTGAAACTAGAGATTGAGACCATAAACTCATGTTTACAATGTTTACTGAGGTAATAAATCAAGAGAGAAGTTGAGTCATTTTCTCATAGACTTCTATACGACCAGAGGAGTCGCCCCCTGGTGGACACTAGAGAGAATGCAGCTTTAACACATGAAGCTTTGTCTTCACTCTTCAGAATCAGAGGTTGCTGCCTGGTCTGATTGTAATTGTTCATGTAGGAAAGTATAGAAGCTCTTAAGGTTGACGTGTTGGTTGTTACGGGTGAAAGTCAGCCGGAGCAAGAAGCCCGTCGGGATAGATGTGAGGTAAAATAGGTTTTATCATATATATTCATGTATTTTACTTCAAAGCTACTTACAGAGAATTTGGGAATGTTAAGTTGTTGACTAATGAAATCCATCCAGCTCCACTCGTCTATGTGTGAGTGTGTCGTGATGGCGGTGGCCATCGGGCTCAATTGAAGAGCAACAAGTCGTGTGTTGCAGTCTAACCTGCTTCTTCAGGTTAAAGCTAAAGCTGAAATGCATCCAGGATTTGATTTGCTCTGCGTTTTGCCCGCTGGCACATCACAAAACCGAAGGTTAATGGTTTTCAAATGTCAGTCAGAGAGAGAGGAAGAGGAAGAGAGAGGCATTTATATTTCAAATGGCTGAGAGGTCGTCAATTCTCGGATTAGAGTTTAAACCTTGAAGACTAAATTTCTCTTCAAAGCACAAAAAGCTGACGGGAACAGAGGGCTGTGTTTCCCTCCTCTGATGTTTGCTGACCGATATCAGTTTGAGCGATTTCACAAAAATGGGGTTTGGAAAACAATTTGAGCCTCTTTAAAGCTGTGAACTCAGTCCTTCACGTTCCCACGTTTTTTATTCCCAAACAGCTGCTGCTCGTCTTTTTCCTCCTTTTTTATTTCTGCACATTTGTCTTTTGTCAGTGTTTCATTAGTTTCCCTATTAGATAGAAGAGAGAACAAAGAAGTGAGTGTTTCTGCAGAGCTACAAAGGGTGATGTATGCAGCTAAAGAAGTGCTGTTCACAGTCTGAAACAGGGTGAAAAGCTCCTTTCAGACAGTTTGATTTGTTTTCGTCTGACACACCTGTGTCACAGTTTGAGTCCGTTAAAAGACAGACGTTCTGTGTTTTTATTCTGATTGATGTCAAAACCACTCGCCATCAAAACAAACTGCCCATATTTCCTCTTGAAGTCCTGAACCCTGTTTTGATCTCTTGATACTGATTGTGGTCTCAGTAGATCCAGTTCTAACCCTTCCTGTCTCCGATGGACAGGTGTGCTGGTGGTCAATGTGACGTGGAGGAAGAGGACCTACGTGGGAACTCTGCTGGACTGCACGAAGCACGACTGGGCTCCTCCAAGGTGAGACCTGCACACATCATAGTAGACTATATGTCATAGTAGACTATATGTCATCATAGTAGACTATATGCCATCGTAGTAGACTATATGTCATCATAGTAGACTATATGTCATCGTAGTAGACTATATGTCATCGTAGTAGACTATATGTCCCGCTTTCTTTCTCTCTGGCGTAAATTTATGGATTCTTTCAATGGGATTCAAGAGGAAAACTACTTCACTGTAACATCACTAACCTCATTTTCATTTTAACGATGTCATTTAAACTACTTTATTTTCATTTTAGGAATATCGCTAGTCCGACCTTCTTAAAAGATTTTAAGATGCAGAAGTACTGACTTACGTTTTTATTACTAGCTGTTTATTGATTGTAATTCCCTTTTTACTGGATGATCTAGAAAGTCTAAGAAGAGTTTAAACTGTATCTTTTAGAGCTGATTTTAAGGCTCTTTTACATCTTTATGAAGCTTTGAATTAATTTGCTCCTCCTTCATGAGATAGATCTTTTGCTTTATGTTAAAGTCAGATCACTCAGGTCCTCCACCATTTTCTTTTAAATGTTCCTCATGTGTCCAATAAAAGTGGCTTTTGTTTTGTGGAACTCGCTGTCTCTTTGAATATTAGAATGCCAGAGATTAAAGATCTGTCTTTTTAATCTGTCTTTTAATTTGGTGCGATGTTATGGATTTAATTTCTATGTTTTTAATTATTTCTTACATATCTTAATTTTTAACATTGTAATTTTTATCTTGCAAAATTGTATTTATTGTTGTTTATTTCTGTTTCGTGAAGCACTTTGGCCTGAATGTTTATATTAAAGGTACTATTTAAATAATTAAATACATTTAGTTATAGCATTTCCAAAAAAGAAAGCTCCAAACTCCCTCTCAGTTTAGTTATTATTAGATAACTTTTTAAAAACTGTGAGCTGGTGGGTTTGGGTGACGCTGTTGGCTGCTATATAAAAAGTGTGTACTTTTAAAGACTTTTGAAAAGTTTAATTCATAAGCAATATTTGTCATTTAGATACGCTGTGAGGTTTTTCTGTTTCAGTGTTTCTTGGTCTGCTGCCAAAACACCGACCTGAGTGGGTTTGTTGTCTAAACCTAAGCAAGTGTTTTTATTTGAATTCACAAAGAAAGTACGTGACAAAGTTGGAATGAAAAGGTGTTGAGATTTTGGATATTCTTAGTATTTTTAGTTAGTGGAGGATCATGGTTCTGGTAAACGTTGATATAGAAAGCGCTGCTTCCTGTTTGGCGGCTACAGTTACATTTGTTCATGTGTTTGGTTTCATGGACTCACTAATGCAGCTAACATTGACTTTAAGAAAACAGCTCAACATTTTGTTCAAGTTGGATCGTGATTGGCTCGTCATGTCGCCACAGTTAAACACAGATGTACACATTTAGGACACTAACAACTGGAGAAATCAGGTCTCAAATGATCTTATTAAAATAAATCTATTGTTATATTTGATTCTAATTATAGACGTATTTTAAGGTCAGGCCTCATATAATTATTAATTGATTCTGATTCTTCTCCACGTTAATTCATTTTATAGTTATTTTGATTGGCTTTTATTTGCTGTTGATTGTTTATTTGATTAACCGAAAAGAGAACTTTTTAAGTGCTGTAATGTTGCTTAAGTTATATATAATATATATATATTATGTTTAAAAGAAGGCTGAATTGACTGTGGGCTGTCAGCTGTTGTTCTGTGATGAGCTTTAACAGAAACACATCCCAGTGTTTGTTTCTAGTTGCTGAGTAGAAACTGAAATTCTCTCCTCGCGGGGCGGAAACCTCTCAATTATTGCTGCTGTACATAAATGATTGTTGTCATGGCAATTACAGCTTAATCTCAGAAACCAGGGACTAAATTGCTTCTTTTTTTAAATTTGGTTTCTGCAGCTCTCTTTGTCAACGGGGACTGAATGAGGTTTTATTATATAATTCAATGGAATGAAATGTTCCCACTTCGTTGATTTATTATCAGTCCATAAATGAAACTGTAACCTAAAGATAAAACAACACAATGATTAAATTAAAGCACAAAATATAACTAAAAACAGAAAGAAAGTAATTGAAAAAAGTAAGTGATGAATTTTTCAGCTTTAGTAGACAAACTTAAAGCTGCTACAAGGAACTTTAATGTGTTGATTCTGGCGGTCCCTGTGGACTAGAGTGGTAGTGTCTCTGAGCACCAGAGTCTCTTTAGAAAACCTCTCGTTTCACTGCAGCAGGGTCTGACAGTCTGCCCCTCTCAGTCCTGGTTCTGGTTCTCCTGTGCCTCCCTTCCCTCCAGCAGGTCCAGCGATATGTCCTGGGTCTCCAGCAGAGAGGAGAAGCTCTGCTCCTGGAGGAGGAGGAGGAGGAGGAGACGCTGCTGCTGCTGCCGAGGGCTGAGCTCTCCTCCTCCCTCCGGAGCTCCGACTGCAGGTCCAAGGTTGCAGGTGAAGACGGATCTGGGTCTGTCCACGGTGGACCGGTCTCTGCTGGAGGATCTGGGTCTGTCCACGGTGGACCGGTCTCTGCTGGAGGATCTGGGTCTGTCCACGGTGGACCGGTCTCTGCTGGAGTCTGAGCTGAAGGAGGTTCTGGTGAACCTGCATGATCTCATCTGGTTTCACCAGAATCCGACCCGGTGGCTCCGATGACGAGCTTTAAGAATAACTCTATAGAAACAGACCATCTTCTCTTTGATGGTCTCTTTACTGATGGAGGTCTGATAGAGGATCAGGACTAAACTGAGACTGGTTCAGGACCAGATAGAAGTTCCTCACAGTAACTTCAAATTGTATCAAATCATCTAAACTAGATTACTCGGTTGCTACACAATTTAAGCAGAGGCATGAGAGCAACAAATAACCTTGAAAGAGCCCAAAACAAATCCATAAAATATGCAGCTGGATGTTTCCAGCAGCTTCAGTGACATTCAGGGACACGCTGATGTAAAAAAGCAATTACAAACATCATAAGAAATGTTAGATATCATCATTTTAAAATCACAGAGGGGCACAGGAAAGTCTAGTCCCCACGTGCTTTGCGGTTCCATTAATGGAAGATGATTAACGTCCAAAACAGTCTTTCCAAGGTCAGAATACATTCATTGAGTCCTGCAATGTAGTGTCACAATTAATGCACTATAAGGCGAGCACATATGCACGGTTCAGGGTCCAGCTTGGGAGGTAGAGCTTTCCTCTGTAGATAAACATAAAGCAATCTCAGCAAACAGGTTTTTGATATGAATAACAATGTGTTAAAGTAGAGAAGCCTGTTCAGAGTAAAGATGTGAGGCGCTCTGGTAAACAGCATCAAAAGACTTCAGAGACGAAGGGACATCGTGTGAATACAAAACGTCTCAGTATCAAGTACAGAGATGATCGTGGATTTCATGTTATCAAAGGAGAAGCAGGAAGAAAAATCAATTTCTATCCTTGACGTCTGGATAGAGTGGTCAAACATGAGCCTTGAATGATAATCAGTTATTTTCTACGTTTTTTTTTGTCTGATGGAACAAGAGTTCAATTTGGGTGAAGATATGAACAAGTTGTTTCTCGGGTTAAAGCCTGTCAGGAACAAGAAAAACAGCTCTTTTTTCCCAGTTTGATGTTTTGATGTTTTTTTCAGTTTTTCAACCAGGATGAAAAAGCTTTCATGAACTTGACATCATACAATACGACGTAAAATGATACAATATGAAACGAAACAATACAAAGTGGTACAATATGATACGATACAATGTGATACAACAAGTTGTGATATGATGACATGATACAATAAGATGTAAAACAATACAATGAGAAACAATAATATTTGATACAATACGATCACATTTTATGTAATTCCATTTGATATGATGTAAATTGACATGTGATACGATACAACAGGTGGGTTTCCATCCTGTTTTTTTCATCCACATTTACAATTTGTGTATTGTGTATAAAATCTTCATCGCTCCAAATGATCTGACGTAACCGTCCTCACATTAATACATGAAACCAACATACATGTCATATTTCCATCCAGTTTTTTACATTGTTGTATTTTAGGTTCAACTGGCGCTCTTTTGATTACGTCTTCTTTTGTAATGTACGATAGTTTTCCAACGGAATTGGAGTCATTCACGTTTTCTCTTGCCCATTTCTTCTAAAACATTCTGTAAAAATGTGCGCTACATATGGATGAAAGCATTGCTAATGTGCAACGTGATAAGAGTTTGTAATATGGTGTGATACCATATGATGCCATTGACACCTTTTTAGCTACGTTGTCACCATCTGCTGGGCTAATGAGGACACTGTGTGCTGCGGCTACAGGAAGAAGTTGGAACTAAAACTACAACAATCTCCCTCCCACAGTCTCCCTCGTACTAATAACACTAAAACCAGACCTAACAGAACATTTTATTTGTTTAAAAGAGTGGAATAGAGTGGCTAACATTTGTTATAATCTTCCCAAGTTTATACTTATGTCTTCTTTTTTTTGGGTGGTTGCCTTATATCTTTTGTGTAACACTTTGTGACCATCTAATATAAAGTTAGTTACTTCTTAAAAGTATCTGCTTTTCTAAGGATAAGCTATGTATATACATATATATATATATAGATTATTGATGGCTCGAGATATACAACCAGAAAGAGCATCCTTTGTCTGAGGTCTCGATTGATTACTCAGCCAATCACTCATGAATCCCATTGGTCTATTGGTTTTAGGCTGTCCTTTTACACCCATGAAGACTTAACATTAGATGGAGACAGGATCAGGATGAAGCTGGAGTTGAATTACTGTGTATTGCTTGTTTTGATACAGGACACAACACAACAGCATAATACCTCTGTAGCTCATCTCATTTCCATACTGTCAGTAAGTATTGTTTTCCTCTTCTTGTGTCCAGGTTTTGCGAGTCTCCCTCCAGCGACCCGGAGATGCCCGGTGGGCGTGGCCGGGGCAAACGAATGCGAATGGCCATGGCCGAGCGGCCCTGCGTTGAGCCGGCCCCTGCAGCCAAAGTCAGAGGTCTATCGCAGCACAGGAGCCGCGGAGGCGGTATGGCCGGAACCACCGCACCCATCCACAGCAAGGGAAGGAGAGGAAGCCTGAACCTCATCAACAGCAACTGCCGAATGCCTCCTTCTTTCTTCACCGTGGAGGACGTGAAACCTACCAACAGCACCTCCTCTCTCTCGTCCGGGAAGAGAAAGAACAAACCGCCGGCTGACCTGGACCTCAGCCTGGTCTCCTCTGACGACGTCAAAAACGGGAACGGGAAGAGGATTCGAGCCAAATCCCGCAGTGCCCCATCCACGCCGCAGGGCAAATCTGACCCCTCATTCATGGACCCCGGAGGTGGTTGCGCCTCCTCACCTCCTCCCCCGCCCATCCTCATCGACTGCCCCCACCCCAACTGCACTAAACGCTACAAGCACATCAACGGCCTGCGCTACCACCAGACGCACGCACACTTGGAGGCCGAGGAGCAGAGGAAGCCTGAGCTGGAGCCCATGAAGGACGGGGAGAGCGAGGATCGACTGTCAGACTGCGAGGACACCATCAGCAACTTCACGTATGACCTCTCGGAGACAAACAGCACCAATGTCAACAGCTCCTCTAAGAAACCGGCTCCTCTATATAAGGTGACCACGGTGGGATCTCCTAAGAACAGACGGCTACTCCTCAGCACTGACCACAGCCCTTCGGTCAACCCCAAGACCAGAAGAACCTCACTGCTGAAAGATGGGCTAATTGACGACCTGAGCAATCTGCCCATCATCTCCAACATGACCGTGGTTCTGGAGAACTGCATGGTCCCAGACAGGAACTCCACGGTCGAGATGCCCAAGCTGGAAGCCGAAGGCTTGATCGACAAAAAGGGAGGCACGTGCGACAAGGGCAAGAAGGCCAACGGGAAAGTAGAGAAGCTGTCTAAGTCACGGACCAACCGGCCGATCGCTCCGGCCCCTGCTCCCCCAAAGCTGATCGCCATACCCAACACGGCGTATCCGACCGGCACAGCCGATACTGCCACCTCACCTATGGCAGCCGTGGGCCTCACGAGTAAAAACCTTCCCCTGAAACCCATCAAACCAAAGCTGAGCATTGTCGTGGAACCGAGCCTCGTCAAAGCCACCATGGTCACCTGCAGCAAAGAGACCAGGAAGAAAGAGAAACGTAGGCTGAAGGACAAACACAACAAAGACGCGCAAACCAGGACGCCTAATGGCGACAGTGGTGGAATCAAACTGGAAGACGGTTGTGGTGGTGCTTCCAAAATGGGTGTCAAGGAGATTTCTGGAAGCCTTCTGAAGGAGCACCTCAGTAAGCAGGATGTAATGAACGGGCTGACGGAGAGCCAGGAGAGCCGGATGGCCAGTATCCGAGCTGAGGCCGACAAGGTGTACACCTTCACCGACAACGCCCCCAGTCCCTCCATCGGTGGCTCGTCGAGGCTCGACTCCGGTGGTAACTGCCTGGCAACAGACAGCAAGAACAACAGCCCCGCCTACTCCGACATCTCAGATGCCGGGGACGACGGGGGATCCTCTGAATGTCGCTCGGATGGAATCCGATCCAAGTCCGCCTCCTCGGCCTCTTCGGAGGCGAGCTCTAACAGTAACCACGGAAGCTCTGGTAAAACCCCGCCCACTGCATCTGCCCCGCTGTCGAAAGACCCCCAATCCCCGTACTACCACGGCTACGACCCCTACTACCTGCAGGGGTACATGCAGTCGGACAGGCAAAACAGTAGCAGCGTCGCCTTCCACAAAAGCTCCGGCCTCGACGGCAAAGGGAAAGACAGAAAGGAGGACGTGAAAGAGGACGACAAAATATCCTCCCACGAGTTCTCGGACTCAAAGAAAGGCGATGGGCCGCCTCAGTCTCAGCTCCAGCTGGCCATGAGCCAGACCCAGACCGCCTTGGCCCAGTCGCTGTACTACGGCCAGTACTCCAGAGGCCTGTACATGGACCAGAAACTGTTGCTGGCCTCCAAGTGCTGCGACCAGACGCATGGCGCCAAACAGAGGGGCGAGAGGGGACAGGGGTTGAGAGACAGTGAGGACGATAAACACATGGTTGGGGGTTCAGCCGGTGGACCCATGCTGGGTAAAAGTCCAGATGGCACCAAAGGTTGCTGTCCCAAACCCGTCCTGTCCTACGTGGAGATGAGTGAGAGGGGAGAAAGGGGACAGAGTCTGGGCGCGAAGGCGGCGCACGGTGGCATGGTGGACCAGCACCAGGTCCCGATGAAAGACTGCGACGACATCAAGTCGCCTTCCTCTTCCTCTTCTTCATCACTCCACAACCCAAACAGTCAGACAGATCTGGACTCAAATGTTTCCTATTCCAGTGTAAGTTTCTCCCTCTGTCTCTAACCCGCCGCCGCCGCCGCTGATGGTGTTGTTGGTGTGCTTTAGCGACCGCTGTCGAGTGTCACAAAGAGATTAAAACACACATTGTGTCGAGCTAAACCAATAAGGTGCTAATAACAAAGACCGTGTGGCTTCTGTGGTGCTGTAGCTGTGCTTTGACATGCTACTTTAGTCGTTTTGGTTGAAAATCAAAATCGTGTGGTTTGATTTGATGGATGCAAATGTTTTTTTTTAATGTTTTGAATCAATGGGGGAAGCTGTAAATGTAAAGACGTAAACACATAAAGGAACAAAAGAAACATATGTGTTGGTTTTATATATGAGCTGCTTGTACAGATTTCTTTTAACCATGTCATCTCACGACGCATTAACTCTCGCCATGCTGGGTCTTCTAAAAACAAAAAGGTTGTGTGACTTGAATGAAAGCCATGTCTGGGAGGTTGTTTTTTAGTTTTTTTGTCTTCAGTTTGGCCTAAATTCTGCCGTTGATCATGTGTGAGACGTGTCTTGATTGGTGTCATTGACGTTGGAAAACACCACACTCCTCACATCCCACCTCTCAATGTGCCGCCTGCTGTTGCAAAACGCCGTCATCCTCCATCAACATCCCACCCAGAGCCAGTGATAGATGGTCTGTCTATGGTTCTGTTCACTGCAGCACACAGTGTTTCCTCTATAGTCGGTCAGCAGCGGTGGGCCGCCGCGCAAAGAATTCCTCCGCCCTTGTTAAACAAGACAAATGTGCAAATGAAAGTCATAAATTATCCTCCAAATAACACACAAAATAATAATTTAGTTTTAGCTCTGCAACTGGCCACGTAAAACAAAACCTGGAGACAGAGACGTGGACCGAAGTTGAACCGACCGCCCCCTAAAAATGACTCCCACCCACCACTGTTAACAAAGAATTATAGGGGAAACACTGCAACTAGCACCAACACTTGTCCCCCATCGATCTAGCCCTCAGACGGCCCGGCCTGGGCTCACTGCCTCGCTCACAGCAAATACTCTGAGCTACAGCATGGGGAGGAGGCCGAGGAGGGGGACGCAGACAGGGAGAAAGAGTGGGGAGCTACCGTGGAGCCTGCCGGGGCCAAGATGACCTCTGGAGGAGGAGGAGGAGGAGGAGGAGGTGTGGGCGGAGATGCTAAAAAAGCCAGGGTCCACGATCTCCCGCCTGCCATCGACTTGGAGGATCCAGACAGACCGGACGGGCTGGACGATCAAGGCCAGGAGCCGATGGGGGTGCTGGCCGAGGAGCCCCAGAACGCCCGGGCGGCGGTGTCTCCTCCCATGACCCCCCAGCAGCCCTACATCCAGTACCAGCACTCCTCCTACCCGCCCTACCTGGCGATGTGCGAGAGCGGCGGAGGCTCCTACAGAGGGGTGTCCCCGACCCTGGTCCACAACTACCCGGGTAAGAGTCTGCGTAAAGGTGTTACTCTAAAGAGGAATAGTTCAACATTTTGGTAAAATACGCTTGTTGTGGAGAGTTGGACGAGAAGGTCAACACCACTCTCATGTCTGTGTGATAAATATGACGCTATAGTTAGCGTAGCTTTAGATTCAAACTGTTTATAATCTCAGCTATGCAGCAAATCAGCGTATTTCCCAAAATCCATAACTGTTCCTTTTAAGCATCATTTAGCAATATCTTTAATATTAAAGGAAGACGTCACCTTTAACATGATGCTCTGTACGTCAATGACTCGCCTCATATCACCTCGAGTTCGTGAGGAACACTTTTTCCTCTCATGTCTCCACCGTCAACAGAGAATCATGACAACAGAGAGAAGTCTTTAATAGAAGTAAAGGTTTAACAACAGCAAAACTTTATGAAAACACCTGTTTACAAACTCTCTCAACTGTGCAGAATGATCAAAGTACCAATAATCCACTCGTATTCTCATAGAGTATGAGTAACAATATGCTGTTTATATTTTACGTGGAATATGATTCATATTTACAGCATTTTTACTCACTTTACATTCATCAAATGGCATTAAAGCTATGACTTTATTTTACATTAAGTAGTTCATTTTGTGATTGCAGTGTAAATGTAGGTTTTAACATCTTAAACTCCCTTAATTCATTCTTGAATACTCCATAATATGATCCAATGCATGCATTTAATGTTGGATGAACCCCCAAAAGGTATCCAAGCTAAAGCTGAATTTGCACCTTTAATGAAGAATGAATGAACAGTTTTAAGGGTTTTTAACAGATTTTAACGCAACGATTTTGAAGCATTAAGGCACAGAGATAAAGTGACGTGTAGCACATATTTTACATTAAAGTCACTTTATTAATGGAGGAAGCACATTTACAAGGAACATAAGAGATGCACCATGATGATGATATAGCCCCAAAACCCTACAGGGGGAGCTAACTGTATCTTTGAATATAACTCCTTTGTTTTAGGTGATTATTTAAAGTATTGTGTGTGTGTGTGTGTGTGTGTGTGTGTGTGTGTGTGTGTGTGTGTGTGTGTGTGTGTGTGTGTGTTTCCACACCAGGTTTCCACTACCCTCTGTACGGTAAGACGGCGGGCAGGGAGGAGTCGGAGGTGACTCCGCCCGGCAGAGGAGGAGCGGTGGGCGTTAAGCAGAGCGCGGACCCGTCCTCGTCCTCGGCCCTGGAGCTGCTGCAGCAGCAGAGCCACCAGTACCACGGGAAGTCCCCCGCGGTGAGACTCTCATCCACACTGGAAGAACAGATAGATGTGAAGGTTAAAGAGGAAACACGGGGATCAGAAGTCAAACGTTTCATTTCTATGACGCATGAATTGATTTAGTTTTCCTGGAGGATGCTGTTTAGTTTCTACTACTAGAAAGTACAAATACACTGAAGATACTTCATGAACATGCACGACACGCAGGAACAGTCCCGAAACGTTGAGTAAAGAATGTGTGTGTGTGTGTGTGTGTGTGTGTGTGTCTGTCTGTGTGTGTCTGTGTGTGTGTCTCTGAGCAGCCCGGCGAGAAGGGTTCCCCCGAGGGAGAGAGAGAGACGGAGCGCGAGAGGAACCACCTGTCGTTCGCCCGACACCTCCACACACACCATCACACACACCTGGGTATGAGCTACAACCTGCTGTCAGGACAGTACGACATCTACCAAGGTACCACGCACACACACACACACACACACACACACACACACACATCCCTACACACAAAAGGTTTATTTGTATTTCTTAATCACAAATTTGCCTCAGAGGGCATTCAAATCTGTGCACAATACGACATCCTCTGTCCTCTGACTCTCACATCGGAAAGTTAAAACTCCTCAATAAACTAAAGACAAGAGGAAGAAACCTCTTGGAACGCAACAGAATTCAATATTGAGGTGAGGCGAAGATGTCTGGTCAACAAAATCATTTCCTGAGTTAAATTAGAAGGTTCTACCACCACATTCCAAACAAAACTAAATACATTTTCATCTGAACAGAATGTTTTCAGTGTTTCATTTTATTTTGAAATGTGATGTTCTTCCTGTGTTGAAGGGTTGAGCTCCCGGTCGCTGGTCTCCAGTCAGCAGGTGTCGGGTCACTCCTCGACCGGTGAGTGTTCATGGTCGTTGTAATAATGATCTGCTGCTCCTCTGGTTCTCCTGGATGTTCCTCTGGTCCTCTGGTTCTCTGGTTCTCCTGGATGTTCCTCTGGACCTCTGGTCCACTGGTCCTCTGGTTCTCCTGGATGTTCCTCTGGACCTCTGGTTCTCTGGTTCTCCTGGATGTTCCTCTGGACCTCTGGTTCTCCTGGATGTTCCTCTGGACCTCTGGTCCTCTGGTTCTCTGGTCCTCTGGTTCTCCTGGATGTTCCTCTGGACCTCTGGTCCTCTGGTTCTCCTGGATGTTCCTCTGGACCTCTGGTCCTCTGGACCTCTGGTTCTCTGGTTCTCCTGGATGTTCATCTGGTCCTTTGGTTCTCCTGGATGTTCCTCTGGACCTCTGGTTCTCTGGTTCTCCTGGATGTTCCTCTGGACCTCTGGTCCTCTGGTTCTCCTGGATGTTCCTCTGGACCTCTGGATGTTTCAGGAGAACCAGAGGAACGTCTGTGCTTCACGGAGATGTTTGATGAATTATATTTAGACACCTCAGTGATGGGATTTACTGTTCTTTATGAATGCATGTTTGGTCAATTCTAAATCCAGGGTGTCTTTTCTTATAGTTAAAAAACATGTTGAACATACAATGAAAATAAGATGAAGCTTTTTTTCAGATATAATTAAATAACAGATTATTAAATTGCAGCTTTGTCATTTTACTTTACGTCATTAACTAAATGCATTTTACTGAAATGATCCAGTTGAGATGAAATGACGTGCTTGTGAACACAGAGCTCTTCTCTACGTCGTCCCTTTTTCTTTCTTTTAAATCGTTTAAACTCTTCGTCTGTCTGTGTGCCGCATGTCTTCTTCAGCTCAGCGGATCACAGACTCAGACATTAGCCACTCAAATTGGCATCTTATGAAATAAATTGGCTCAATCTTTTCTTTCATAAAATGCAATCTGGGATCAGAATAAATCTGAGGGGTCAATAAATCAAACATGTGAACGGTCTCTCCAGAGAGTAGCAGCTCTCCGAGGCTCCATTATCATCCAGCGGATTATTACCCACTTTTGAAGAGCCTCCATATATTTTCCGAGGCCGTTATGCGTCACTGTCTTTGTCTGAATGTGTGACATCATGCAGAGGGAACCTGCACGATGTGATGATTAATGTGATTAACCTCAGAGGAGAGAGCCGAGACATGAAGAAGAGCAGCAGCTCATGCTTTCTTACAATCCCAACTTTAAGAAATATACTAAATAAACAAGAAAACAATGTTTATTTACCAACTAGGTTTGCACATACAATCATTGTGCTGCATAACAATAAACTCAAGAAGAAGAAGAAGAAGGAGGAGAAGGAGGAGAAGGAGGAGAAGGAGGAGAAGGAGGAGGAGAAGGAGGCCGTTATGTGACTGAAAGCCTGTTGTTGTGCTCTTTGTCTCCACAGAGAGCGAAGGGAAGAAATAGGACCATGTGAGAGACGTTCTCACGTGAGGAACGGCAGATCTATCAGACATCAATTCCGCGGTGTTTAATGAGCTTCGCCTCGCTGAGAGGCAGAGAATTCAGAACTAGAATGAAAAAATGAAAAAGACCCTCTTCCATTTGTTACTAATGAAAACCGCCTGTTTTATAACACCGGGGAGCCGACGGGATCAATGTACCAAATCCAGACTTTTGAAGATTTCATTTCAGCGGTTTGGAGCGTTTTTTTTTTTAAACTCCCAGAATGCCGTGCTGCAGCTGTGGCGTTCAACTTTATAAAAAAATTAAAAATGCACATTTATGGTCGTGTGTTATGACGATGATATGACTGAATGTACTGAAGAAGACTATCCCGGGAGAGTTGATCTTTTTTTTTTTCCTTAAAAAACTCTGACTGGGAAACAGCATTAGGAAGCTAACAAGTCTATTATTCTCCTTCTTATTCTGAGTATTGAAGTGGTCCTCCTCCCTCCATAGTGCTGACGCTACACATTTGTATTACTAACCTGTAACTTGAGCGTAACCATGTTGATTGTATTGTCTTTATGTGAGAGTAAACCTTCACATCGAAAACCTGCCCAGTGCCATGTAGGAACCCCACCCAGTGGTGTAAATACTGTACAGATTCATGGCGGAGCACTAACATGCTTTTATCGTACTCTATGTTGACCTCCATCTCGGGCGGAGCAGCGGGGGGGGGCAGCGGGCGGAGCAGGAGGCGTCCTGTAAAAACACAGGTTCCCCTGATGCTGCACATATCGGTTCGGTTAGAGAGTTGTGTGTTTGTTTAGTGACCGTTAGCTCCAGCGTGTGCCTCGTGGAATCAGTTTTCTTAACCATCGCTTTGTTTTAGAGTTGGTGCAAAAACAATGGCGACTTAAACGGACCTCGCGGTGAGATCGTTTTTGCCAAATGAAGGCAAAGTTCTCAGACTTGAACCAAGCAGATAAACCAAACCAACCCTCAACCACAGCAGTGATCATATCGAGTCAACATGTTTCATTTGGAAGGCCTTTGAATCGGTATTTACAGTCAACTCTACGTAGATATGAGCCACTGTGATTTCTTTGGCCCAAGCAAAGATGTAAACTGGGGCAGGACTGGAACAGGAACCAGCTCTCGTCCAGTTTCCATTCTTTTGTTAAAGGTCAAGAAAATGGAGACTCACCTTGAGTCAAATTGAATGTACACCAGAGAAAATATATAGAATAAAAGAGTGTGTGAGGACTTTGGTTATGACGTCAAATATGCTGTTGTGTTTTCACCAAAACTGACTGAATTCAGATTTTTGACTCATAATATTGACAATCGGCAAAGATCTCTAATGTAAACATGATGCTTAAATCTGAGGTAGAACCTGGAGCTATAGGTGAATGAATGAGATGCCAGCGAGTGAGTTCTGTTCTACTTGAACATCAAAGACACACGTGCCAATTTTACTTTTATTCGCAGCACCTCTGAAGGACAATTCCAGTGTTAACATGAGCTTTCTACATCCATTTCTTTATTATTACATCTAAAGTTGCCACTTTACTCAAGTGTGTTTGTTCAAGTACAAGAGTGAGTTTAACCAAAAACAAGCTTCAGCTAAATCAATGTACTTTGTATATTTATGAACTAAAAGTTTGAGGAAATGCTAAATTAAATGTAGTTTTAAGTATCGAGCAAAAGCTCCGCAATTAACAACTAAAATAAGATGGAAAATATAATTTAACACTGAAAACACTGGAATTATCCTTTAGAATGAAAATGCCCAGGCACCCAGGTCAGGCGTCCCACAATCCTTTGCTCCGCCCCGGCTCCCACGCTCCCTCCTACAAGCTAACTAGCTCACTGCAGAGCCGCTGATAGACAGAAAGGTCCCGTTTTTATTATCATTACTGACAAAAGAGCTGCAACACCTGGAGAACAAAGAAGTGACCAACACGTTGAGTACATTTACTAAAGACCTGTACTTAAAGGAGCAGTGTGTAGCAGTTATGGGCATCTATTGGCAGAAATGGAATATAATATAATTAAGTGTTTTTTCTTACGTGTATAACAACCTGACAATATGAATCGTTGTGGTTTTTTGTAGCTTAAAATTAGTTGTTTATTTCTATATACGGAGCCGGTCCTCTTCCAGGAGCTGGCGGCCATGTTTTTCTACAGAAAGGACAAAACAAACACTGGCTCTAGAGAGGGATGTTCATGTTTCCATGTGGCCACCGTAGTTCTGCTCCATGCGTGGCCAACGGGAGAAGTTTCAGTTGGTTGCAATCTATAACTTCACCACTAGATGTCGCCAAATACTACACACTGCTCCTTTAAGTACACTTTTGAGATATAAGCCCACTGGTACTTTAATTGAGTATTTCCATTTCATGCTACTTTATACTTCTACTCCAGGGCAGTGTTCTATGTTTTACTGCACTATATGTAACTTTTGTTACTTTACAGATTCACATTAATATTACAATGCAACTAGCTACTGAATACATCACGGTACATGTATCCAACGTCTACCATGATGCCTTCAATGTTGCATCATACAGACCGTAAATAAGAGCGACACACTGGAAGAAGAATTCACATTAGTTTCTAGTTGTAGTTCTGAGCCAGAGATCTCAGTAACTTCCGTTTTGACACACAAAACAGTGTGAAGTTTGCTGCAAACATCCAAATTAAATTAAATATTAAACTTTATAAATGTTGATTCAGCTTATTAAAAATACAGTTTAAAAAATTTGTTCATTTAGGCTTGATTTCATTTGTGTCATTGTCACGACATGGCTAGCATTTGTAAAAACATAATAATTCCAAAAGCACATTTAACAGTTAACAGTTGACCAAACTGCAGTACAATCAAAATATAGCCAAAAAAAACACAAAAGCAACACCGTAAAACCACAAAGACTCGTTTAAAACAAAAAAGACAAATCAACGCTGATAGTGAGTTTAAAGCCAGAGAATAACAAGTTATGTTCTTCTAATGTAGCATGAAGTAATGGTGGATATATTATATATATATATATATATATATATATATAAAAACCTGACGCGCTCTATCAGCGGCTCTGCCTCACTTAAACAACACCTTACCTGCATAGTATCAGTGATCATTCTATTACTTGAATATAGTGCTATGAACTCTGTTTACACGACGCTGTCGTCTGTTGGGAGACGCGGCGTTGTCTTATAAAGGCTGCTTGGTATATATGTTCAGTTTTAATCCACCCGGTGTATCCAGTTAACAACACACTGAAATCCTATAAACATGGAACCTGCTGTTGCTTTTTTATACTGTATATGCCTTAATTCATATGTTTGGCAATCATGATTAAAGGATGTTTTATATAATTATGTTTGTCTGTGGAGTTCTGTCTTGAGAACACTTCAATCAACTGTAATGAATAATGTAAAACCACCACAATAATCCTTTATTATTACACGAGTCCGTGTTTTATTTGGTTGACTGATGAGCAAAAGGAGACACATTGTGATAACATTAATACTTTATAAATAACGTAGGTCACCTCTGCTTTTTAATTAACAAATGCATCATATATTCTTATTTAACAGAGTTATTACAGGTGTGAGAGTTGAATTAGTCTATAAAACGATTTATCAAGTCATTTTGTGAAGGCATAGAAGTTAAGTGAATTACTGTAATATTAATACTCTGATTTACTGATTTATCACCAGTGGTGGAAGAAGGTCTTTTAGTTAAGTTAAAAGTACAACGTGTACAGTGTAGAAATACTAAAATTTAAAGGTATTAGAATCAAAATGAAGTACATTTTATGCAGAATGACGCAGTTCAGAATCAAATATAAGTAGCAAAGTAAAAAAAAGTCCAGTGTTCCCTTTTAATTGTAGTGGAGAGTAGAAGTGTAATAAAATGGCATAAAATAGATACACTCAAGATTGTAAATGTACTTCGTTACTTTTCATTTCTAACCGCTAGTAGTAGTAGTAGTAGTAGTAGTAGTAGTAATAGTAGTAGTAGTAGTGGTAGTAGTAGTAGTAGTAGTAGTAGTAATAGTAGTAGTAGTAGTAGTAGTAGTAGTAATAGTAGTAGTGGTGGCACTATCAGTATTAGTGGTAGCGGTCTGCAGTTCCACTTCCCACCAACAGGGCGGCGTTGAACAAATAACCGTCTCCGCCATCACTTCCGCTTTCCAAAACAAAATGGGTGGCGCCAAAGCTTGACAACAAAGCGGCTGTTTGCTGCCTTCAACCAACGGACAGTGAGCCTCCGAGTAAACAAAAAGCCTCTGCTGTGTTAAATCTGAGTTTCTGAATTAAGTCGACGGTGTAAAGAGGAGTTTGAGGAAAAAGTTGAACAGTTCCCCGTTTAAAGTTTTACAAATGTCATCATGGCTTCGAAGACCGACCAACTTCTCATCGTTGTGTCCATCCTGGAAGGTAAGCACACAGTTATCTTATAAAGTGAGTTATACTATTAAACATTACACACGATATAATATGTTTTAAATACTTTAATACGGTTAACGCGACTTTGAATGCTCATGCTAGCTAGCTTTAGCAGTTACATCCATTCTGAAGTGGCATCAACTGTCGTTCAGAAGCTGAAAACCTTTGTTTCTGTCACAGAACACAACGTTCAAGTCCTTTTAGCTACTACAGTTAAAGTACAAGAACACACTGTAAAAATACTCTGTTACAAGTTAAAAGTACTGCATTGAAATTTGTACTTTTGAAAATTGTACTTGACATTTGTAAGTAACGTTATTATCAGGAAAATGTGGACTAACGTTAAACGTGAAGAGTTCTCATTGTGCAGTAAAAATATGTTTTTAGATTAATATTCCTGCTTTTATTATTGTATATGTTTCGCGTTAACCCATTTATATCACATAGGTTAGTTTAATCTACAACAACGCATCATATTATATGAGATCATCTTTATGTTGTGTAGCTGATGAAGGTAAAATAGAATCACTTCTACTAATAAAATATAATTAAACCCAACTTAACAAATGAAAGTCTGCTTTAAGTGTGTATATAGCAAGTTAAATATAACAATAACTGAATTCTATGTAGTTTCTGAACGTCTGAAATAAGAACTGACCTATTTTTTAATGCAGTAGAATGACCTCTATGTACGTGTGGTATAATAATAATAATATAATGTGTGAGAACCACGTATCTCTGAAAAGCTGGTGTTAGTACTTTGTGTACACACTGAAAATGTTACTTGAGTGAAAATATGTATAATCAGGAAAACAGAAGGAAAGTAGAAACACTTATAGTAATACTTTACTATTTATATTATTAGTTTATTGTTGCTCACACATTCATGTTAAAGCAGTATTTTATTGTTTCGCGCTATAGAAGATCTCTTAAATCACTTTCTTTAACTGTCTCAGTATTTCAAAACATTACAATAAAATACGCTTCTCGTTGTTTGAGATACAAAGTCGTTGTTTTTTTTGTCATTATAATCACTGATGGGATCTTTCTCAAAACTTCATCTTTCTTTCTTTTACTGATGGAAGAAGGCTTCAGTCATGAAACATATATATATATATATATATATATATATATACACATCATTAGCTGTGTTACTGTTACTCACGCGTTCATTAAAAGCAGGACTTTACTGTTGCAGTTGATTGAGCTGGAGCTTTACATAAAAGCTTAAATGTGTTGCTTTGTTACGGTAAATAAATGTAATTTTCTCAACTTATTCCGCTGTTAAACTTTTGTCCGTTTTAATGTCAAACGCAGAGAAACATGAGTTTAGAGAGTAGTTGGACTCAAGAGTGGACTTTTTCTTTTTATGTTTACTTGTCAAATAGAAATGACTTCTCAGGCTGTAGCTGTAGTAATCTCTCTCATTGTAAGCCCTGGACGAGCTGCAGTGTCCTTGTGTGAGACTCGTGGCTGCTGGTGATTTACAGTAAAAACATGTTCCGCCGCTCTGTAAACGACGTAAAGAGACCTGTCTGTCCTTCACCAGGTCGCCACTTCCCGAAGAGTCCCCGCCTCCGTCTGGTGGTCCGGGCGAGCTTCGACGGCGAGCAGCTCTCCACGGACCCCGTAGAGCACCGAGACCAGCCGCACTTCAGCACCGAGCTGGCCTGGGAGCTGGACCGCCGGACGCTGCACCAGCACAGGTCTGAAGCCCCACGGGAGACACTAGCATCCGTTAGCTGTCCAGTTCAAAGAGAAACTGTTGTTCTTGACGTCTGTGTGACTTCAAAGAGGAGTAACCTGAGTCACAGACGGTCAGCGGCTCCAGCAGCGTTAGATGTGCTTTGGCAGTCGGTTGAAAAGGCTACAAATGACTGTCGAGCTGCGACTAACACTTATTATCACAATAAGTTAATCTGCCATTTAGTTTCTCTATTAATCCATTGGTTGATTGGTCTTTAGACATCAGACGGAGACGTAAAACAACATCATTACTGAACATTATATTCATGTTAAAGTGAGGAAAAGCAACAAGCTCTCACTTTATGAGAAGCTGGAACCATCAAATATTCAACATGTTTCCTGGATTGTTTTCTATATTTGGTTAATTGATTCATGTTATTAGAGCACCGATGTGTTAAAAGAATCTCACATGGAAATGTGCATTTAGCCTTATTCATATACAAAATATTCATAAATTACACTTAAAATATAACTGCATAATTCATGCTTTCTTCTTACCTCTGTAAAAGGAAGGTTTTCTTTTTTTATTTGTTTTTAATTGTACCGTACTTTAAGCTCTATAGTCTGTGTGAAATGTGCTAAATACATAAAGATTATTATTATTATTATATTTACTGACATGTTAATGATAATAACAATACTTATATTTATAATACACCTTTGAAAACTAGTACAAATTATTACTTTACAGTGAAACTTAATAATAAAAGTAGATAAAATCCCCAAAATAAGATATAAAATAATTTACATAATTACAACAAATAACATCAGTTAATAAAAGTGAGTTTTAAGAAGAGTTTTGCTTTCTTTCCAATTTTTTTATTTTGCCTAACCTGTAATATTGATGCGTCTTCTGTCCTCAGGCTGCAGAGAACTCCCATCAAGCTTCAGTGTTTTGCGGTGGACTCTGAGACCAAGAGGAGCGAGAGCGTCGGCTACATCATCCTGGACCTCCGGTCTGTGCAGGAGGTCCAACAGGTGACCGTCTCCTCCTCCACGTCTCGTGTGACACGTGTTGAAGCGTAGCGACCGGTAGATACCCAGCTGCTGCTCACTGGGACCAGCAACACGTAAGACTTTTCTGCTTTTGTCCCGTCAGGAGCCTCGCTGGTACCCGCTGCTGAGCAGCAAATACACCAAACAGAGGCCGGCGCTCCTCCTCAGCATGTCGCTGGAGAGCGAGGCCAAGCCCTCCGAACCCTCTCCTGATAGGTTCAGAGCCAAGAAGGCCCCGCCCCGACAAGGTCAGCTGTTCATCAAGACCTGTTAGCTGAGTGTGTGCTGTTCGTTTCTCTCACGGTATTCCTACTCAGCTGTTTACGTGGCTAATGACATATTCCTGTTACCATGCTTCTTCTTCTCTTGTCTCTCTGTTGTTTTAAACTCTTGTGCCGCTCGGCTGCTGAAGGTCCTCCTGCAGTCACCGACCTGCTGCCGGACCAGCTGGAGGCCTCACTGATCCCAGACCAGGGCTACCATCAAGTGGGACCCGCGGAGCTCTGCTCCGACATGTTCGTCCTGTCCGTCACCGTGGCCTTCGCTACCAAACTAGAGCAGGTACGAGTGGTAAAGTGTTCCGTCTCTCACAATAACTGGGAAAATGTTAAAGATAAACTGTTCACTGTTCACAACTGTAAACTTCAGGTTACAATATTAAAATGTATTCTTAAACCCAAATAGAAATGGTCAAATTGATGTAAGATGATCATTTAAAGCACTGGAACACATCACCCGTAGAACCATATGTGTTCTCCTGTGGTTCTCCACAGTTGATCCCCAGCACCATGAAGCTGTCGGCGGAGGATTCGGGCTTCTTCTTCTACTACACTTTACTGGGCAACGACATCACCAGCGAGCCTTTCGACAACCTGCTGAGCCCCGACTTCGAGCCGGAGCGCGCCTCCGTGCGCATCCGCAGCAGCAAACAGGTCCTGCAGAGCTTCCTGTCTCATCAGCCCAGTTTACAGGTGAGAGTGGACGAGTCTCGAGGAAGCTACGACCCGATGACTTTGGGTTTTTGTTTCATCACACGTACCCGTCTGTCCCGCCTGTCCTCGTCAGATCCACCTGTGCTGTGGGAATCACTCTCTGGGCAGCACCGACGTCTCTCTCTCGGCTCTCTCTGCCGTGTCCGTGGATCTGGAGAACAAGGCGGCGACGGTGGAGGGAGCGTTTATACTGATACCTCCCAAACGCACCAGACAGGCGCTGCCGGCTCTGCCCGCCGACCTGCAGCCAACTGTGGGGGTGGCGGTCACCCTGAGGAGGGAGGAGGTCACGCCACAGGTACGCACACACACACGCACGCACACACACACACACACTAGTAGTGTAACTGGCCGCTGTCGATCCGTGAGCTGTACGAATCCTCACTCACGGACATCATTGGTTAACGTTTAAACTTTATTTACACTCTGATGGTTAACGTGTCTCCAGTCTGGGACAGAAATGTGTTGACGTTGCAGAAGGTTTTCCTCAGTCTGCGTCATACTTCCCTCTTTCTCCAGTCTGTAGGGACTAAAGCAGCTCACTCCGACCCTCCTCCTCCCTCTGCTCCTCCTCCGGCTGCACAGAGACCTCGTAGCTCCTCTCCTCCTCCTCTTCCTCCTCCTTCCTCTCACACAGAGAGCGAAGCAGAGAGCCTGCTGGAGGAGCTTCAGCGTGGCAAAGAGCAGGCGGGCCAGCTGGCAGGTGAGAGCCGGAGACACCGCCTGTCAATCACACCGAATCAGTCGGGAACCACAGAGGAGTGACGTTGTGTTTGCTCGTTGTGCAGCTGCAGATCTGGAGCTTCAGAGCCGGACCGAAGCGACGGCAGAAGGCGGAGCTTCGTCCGTCAGTGTCTCTGCTCCCAAAGTGTCCATCCCGTCTTCCGCCCACCACTACTGCTTCTCTCTGGACCTCCGCGGCCTGAGAAACCTCAGCCTGACGCACCACGTCGCCGCTACGCTCAGGTGAGAGTCTTCATCTTCATCTCCAGAACGTTCCTCATAAGCTTCACTGTAAAGACACACGGACTACGCCTTGTTCTTACCATCATCATATATATATATATATATATATATATATATATATATATATATATATGTCCAAAGAGTATCAACATATCACTCATGTTGTACTCTGAAGAGGATCCATTCACAGTAACAGTGGAATATGAGTGTAAACGTAGTCAGTGTGACATCAGGAGTTTGTCCTCATCATAACAGGAGTGAAACGTATCTTATAAATGTCCTTTTAACAAAGTCTTTCTCTCCGTTCTTTGCATGATTAAAGCGTGTGGCTCAGCAGCTTTTAATGTGTGTTTGTTTCAGGTATTCGTATCCGTTCTTCGGCAGCGCGGCTCCCATCATGACCAACCCTCCTGTGGAGCTGCAGAGGAACGTGGAGGCGTCTCTGCCTCAGTCCTACTGCGCATTCGACTTCGCCGCTCTGCCGCAGCAGCTGCAGGACACCTTCCTCAGGTAGAAACACACACACACACACACACACACACACACACACACACACCTGTAAACACATCAGCTGGTAGAGTGGGGAGGAGGCTCTTGATTCTAAACTGCCTGTTTTTATTTGATTTATCTGTTGTGCAGCTGTTGCAGTGCAAAGTGGAGAAAGAGTGCAGATAAAACTAAATATAGATTAGCAGTAAGGTGCAGCCATGATGATGCTTTTGATACATTTCTGCAGTGATGCTGCCATTATATCCTCTTTATGTTCTGCACAATCACATTTGGCCAGCAGGTGGTGCAATAGGACTGTTTTTACAATGGTTTTGTGTCTGACGATGCACTGAAACATATAATGTGTGTGTGTGTGTGTGTGTGTGTGTGTGTGTGTGTGTGTGTGTGTGTGTGTGTGTGTGTGTGTGTGTGTGTGTGTGTGTGTGTGTGTGTGTGTGTGTGTGTGTGTGTGTGTGTGTGTGTGTGTGTGTGTGTGTGTGTGTGTGTCAGGGTTCCTCTGGTGGTGGAGGTGTGGCACAGAGACTCCACCAGCAGAGACCAGCTGATTGGACGAGCCTCCGTCCAGCTGTCTCACCTGCTGAGCTCTGAGAGGACCAGACTGGCGGCGTCATCGGCGGAGCAGAGCTGGAGACAGACTCACCAGGACTGGATCCCCGTGGTCACAGCACACCGGTGAGGAAAACAACCAAACACACTGACCGAGGAGGCCGGTCACATGACGACGGTTACAACTTAAATAAATGTGTTTTCAGCCCCAGTGAGACGGTGGCAGAGCTGAGCTATGTGGCGACGCTGGAGGACCTGGGGCTGGTTAAAGCCAGAGACGTCATCGTGCCCGACTCTTCACAGGTGAGACAGATAATAATAAACTTTATGAGAATAGCACCTTTAACAAAGGAAGTGCCGCACAAAGTGCTTTACAATAAAGGAAGATGTACATAGAGCGAGCAACAGCGCGTCTCTCTCTGTAAAGGTGGAACTAACGTATTATTGGGCTTCACTAGATATTACAGGTGTACCTAATAAAGTGGCCACTGAGCGTCTAGATCTCTGTTTTGTGTAATTATTTTTAACTGTTTTTAAATACTCGTATGTCGTCAGAGCGAACCTGCCGCCCCCCCACAGCCGCCGCCCCCCCACCCTGCAGCACCTGGCCTCCTGAACGTGGCCCCGCCGGGCCCCGCGGCCCCCAGAGACACCCCGGAGTACCGCACGGCCCTGGAGCTGGAGCTCTGGAAGGAGGAGCAGGAGGACCTGTTCGACGATCAGGTAAACTAAAAACATGTCAACAGAACAACAGAACAGCTGCAGTGTTGCTGGTTTTTTGACTTCATATAAACAGATGTTTACTGTTCTGCTGGTTTAAATAAGAAGACAAATAAAAGTGTGTGTGTGTGTGTGTGTGTTTCAGCTGAGGAGGAAGGAGCTGAGCCACATGAAGGCTCTAGCGGAGGAGTGGAGGAGGAGAGACCGAGAGAGAGAAGCTCTGGTGAAGAAGAAGGTGGAGTTTCACCACAGACCGACTGAACTAACGCTCAGCGTGTTTACCTCCACGTTACCGTGTGAATGTGTATTGATGACGACTGTCTGCAGGAGGTGGAGTACAACCTGCTGGAGGAGCAGCTGCAGAAGACTCTGTCCGACCTGGAGAGAAGAGAGAAGCAGCTGCTTGAAGCCGAGCTGGAGGTCAGACTCCACTTTAACACAAAGCAGAGAGATTATTGTTCAGTAGTCCGTTGAGTGTTCCCTTCCTGTTTGCTAGAGGGAAAGTATGCAGTTCAAGTGAAGGTCTGCCTCCTCCATCAGTCAACTCATCGCTCGTTTTGTTCTTAGTCGACTGAGATTTCTTTAGTCAATGAGTGAACGTACGAACACATCGCTGCTAAACAAACCTCTTAAAGCGCTGCTGTTTGTGATTCCTCTCATGGAGGAACTCAGTTTTACAGATTCTATTTGAGTTCATCGAATCCTCAGAGCGTAGCAGCTTTAACGAGTGAATGTTTAGTTTAGTTACAAAATCAGTTCTGAGAAATTTAAATTACAATATTATCAAACCGTGTGTTTTTAACAGTGACCCTGTTTGTGCGCTCAGACTCAGCGGCTGCAGAAGGAGCTGCGAGTCGAGCACGACGTGACTCAGAGGGAGCTGCAGGAGAGCAGCAGGAGGCTGCAGCTGGACTGTGACCACCGGGGGGCGCTGGAGAGAGACAAAGTCCGGCTGATGGAGGAGGAGCGAGCCCGGCTGCTGCAGCAGGTAGATTCTATCAACCAGTGAACAGGAAGTGACCATGTCTGGACTGAGGAGGAGTGACGTAGAGACGCCGTATACGTCTTTGGTAGAGACCTGTCAATCACTGTGTAGCCCCGCCCCTAAAGCATCCCCTGCTTTATGGTCTGTGTGACTCTAAATAGACCATCATGTACTAAATGAACATCATGCTGTGTTGAAGAAGACTTGAAACTAGAGGTTGAGACCATAAACTCATGTTTACAATGTTTACTGAGGTAATAAATCAAGAGAGAAGTAGAGTCATTTTCTCATAGACTTCTATACAACCAGAGGAGTCGCCCCCTGGTGGACACCAGAGAGAATGCAGCTTTAAGACATGAAGCTTCGGCTGAATAAGTTGTTTCTCTGCTTGTGTTCAGATTACAGACGCTGAGTGTCGGTACAAACAGCTGGAGAAAGAGTTCCAGCTCTACAGAGAACAACAGAACGTCAGACCTGAGTTCAGACTGCAGTCGGAGGTCAACCTGCTCACTCTGGAGAAGGTACGCTAGTAGCTTCTACATCCTCACTGTGAAGATAATTAGTGCTATTATGACACTTAGTGTTACAGAGAAACTGTTTAAATAGTAACTTGTCCAACAAAACAAGTGAGGGAAGGGTGAAGTCTTAGGTGCAGCTGCACCGTTTCCAGAGGTGGAAGAAGTACTCAAGTAAATGTACTTAGTTACATTCCAAAGGCAGTATTTATGTGTGCAGCACATCCAGCACTGCTTTTTGCAGTTATTATTTATATTTACCTTCATGAATTTAAATGTTCCCTGTGGAGCTGGGATAAATTAACTATTAATGTGCAATAAAATTTGTTTTTTTGTGTG
Source organism: Pholis gunnellus (assembly GCF_910591455.1). NCBI lineage: Eukaryota > Metazoa > Chordata > Actinopteri > Perciformes > Pholidae > Pholis > Pholis gunnellus. The sequence goes on from NC_136532.1 coordinate 27,093,574, forward strand.
TGAAGATGGATGATTTTAGTTGAATGCACACTGATTTAGTCTTTACGTGAGGAGAATATATCTCTTAATGTTAAACGTCCAGGTGTGTTTTGGTTGTTAAGGTGGAGCTGGAGAGGAAGCTGGAGTCCACCACCAAGTCCAAGCTGCACTACAAGCAGCAGTGGGGTCGCGCCTTAAAGGAGCTCGCCAGATTCAAACAGGTACAACAGATACACTGTGCTCTGCTCCATCACAGGAACCAGTGAATCTGTTCTGACTATGAGCATAGTTGACACTTAAAGGCCTCTGCGTCCTGACAGCAGATTGTAGTTTTTCTGCGTCGGGACGTCTGCAGCTGACAGTGTTCGGACGTCTCACAGCTCTGTTTAAAGACGCGCAGCAGGCGGAGGAAACGGAGCTCAGCGAGGCCGCCATCCGTCATAACGCAGTACTCCAAATACTCCAAATACACGAGTACGAGTACGAGTACAGGGTGTATGTGCTGGATGGCTGTGAGGACTCACAGCTGATAAAAAGCATCAATATAACAATACTCACATACCAGTTAAAGTAAAGAATATTAGCAACAATGTGCCAAATTACCAAACGTAAAACTATTTAGAAGTATATAGAATGTACTGTTACTGGTTGAAGTAGTACTTTGTACTGTTGAGGCTTTTATTTTTGTGGGGTGTCAGTTTTTTGTTAGTAATATTTAGGATTTTTGCGCTGATAAGGATCCCTTCATTTATGACTTCTTTACTTTTCAATTTATTTGAAATTATATATATATATATATATATATATATATATATATATATATATATATATATATATATATATATATATATATATATATATATATGGGGCTTTCCAGCAGTTACTTCACACTTTTAAGTGTGTGTGTGTGTGTGTGTGTGTGTGTGTGTTGAACTGATGGCTCTCACACATAACATTGTCTGCTTCACCCTCAGCTAAATATTTGGCTCTGGTGTAAAAACACAACTCTCTCGCTCTCCTTCTTTCTCTCTTTATCGCTCACTTTTTCTTTTTTCCTCCACACACACACACACACACACACACACACACACACACACACACACACACACACACACACACACACACACACTAAGTGGGGCTTTAGACTAATGTAAACACACACACACACAGACCTTATCTGACAAACTAATAACTGTTACTGACGTTAACCAGCTGGAAAAACTGGACGCACATTTTTTTTACCCACATTTCTCCCCCTCTGTCATTCTTTTCCTCCATTACTCTCTTTTTCTTCCTCTTCGTCGTCTTCGGCCTCTTCTCTCTCTTCCTTTCTTTCTTTACTTTATTTCTTCTTTACCCTCTTTTCTCCCCTCTTTTCCTCCATCACTCTTTTTCTTTCTCTTCTCTCTCTTCCTTTCTTTCTCTACCTTCTTTCTTCTTTCCCTTATTTCCTCCCTCTTCCTCATGTTTTTCTATCTTTACAGGCATTTTTTTCTTTCTTCAAGCAGCCCTTAACTTATTTGTCCTCCCTCTCTTCTTTTTTCCACCTCCTTTCTTTCATTTCATACCTCCATTGTCCTCCTTTTTTCAGTTTTTAGTCTTCCTCTTCTCCCTTCTTCTCTCTCTCTCTCTCTCTCCCTCCCCCCGTCTCCCCTCCTTCCTCCCCCCTTCTAAGTGCCACATCATTGTAAAGAAAACACGGTGTGATTTATTTAGCTCTAAGGGGGCTCGGTGCTGAGTGCCCCCCCCCCCCCATTAATCATCCCTGGGATATTTGCGTTGAGCAACAAGCTAGCCGGGCGCTAACTGTTCAGATGTCACACTCTCTCTTTTTTAAATCAAATATCAGGCCTGTGTTTACACGGCCATCCGTCTTGGCGCTCTGAGCTTCTTTTTTCTTTGTGCTGCTATTTATTCTCTCCTCTCAGCGCCTCGCTTGGCGTCTCTGTTTAGCTGAAGTCGGATCATAAAAATTCTTCGTCCGAGGGAATAAATGTGCTGTTTCAAACCCGGGAGGTGCAGAGCTGAGGATGAATGTGCAGACGGCTCCGAAGGGTCTGAGATCAGAGAGGTTTAGCTTCTTTTTTTTTTAAATTCAAAATATTGGGACAAGGAGCTTAAGTCGGGTCTCTTCTGAAACAAAAATATTGGGACAAAGAGATTAAAGTTCTGAGCCGAGAAGCTAAATTTGGTATTTTTACAGCCCGAGTAGAAGGTCGAGCAACTCAATCTGGCTTCTTCTTTTTTTTAAAGCTGGTTGTATCGTCTTTCTATAAAGAAAGAAGATATTTATATCTTTAAGTCCGGTTCACCAAAACCAGAAACCAGCAGGAAGTCTGCAGAACTTAATCATGTTCATAAAGTTATGAACAATAAGCTGTTTGATAAATAAGTCTGTTCTGTTTAAATCCTAAAAGCTAAACAGACGATACAGGTTATAGTTTATTATTTGTCCTCAAGGAGGAAATTATTTTCAAGTTCTGGTTGTTGTTGTTTTCTCGATGTAATAAAAATTAATTGGTCTAATACATGAAAAATAATTGTAGAAAATTCGTTCCTCTCTGACTAAAAGTCCTTTACCGTCATAGAAGACTAAGAAAACCAGCAAATATTCACAACTAGAGATTGTTTGGCGTTTCTGCTGAAAGAATAATGACGATGAATCGATTATTAGTGTAATTACTCTAAAGCAGTAACTTAAATAATAAATAAATACTTTATACTTTAATTTATTCATTGTAGGTTAAAACATATTTATTTAACTAGATGTTGTTCAGACTAAATATATTTGTATAACTTTAGCTTTATAATGTCGATAGAGGAGAGACGGAGAAGACGAGGTTTAGAGTTCATGAGGACAACATGTGGAGACAAAGAGCACTGGTATTGAATCTAAAATAAGCAGATGTGTGATTTATTTATTATGATATATTTATTTATTGTTGGATATCTTGATTTCAGTCGGTCAAAGTTTTGGGGGTTCAGACTGAAACCGTCCCTCTGTGTCCCACGAGTCCGTCTGTATAAAATACCGTCAAACAGCAGATGTGACGAGTCGTGTGAGCTCCAGTGTTACTGGTCCCAGTGGAGACGCTGATGGTTCCCACTGGGCTCTGCTGCAATACGACGGAGCTCCAGCGTGTCCAGACGGGGGAAGTTAGAGAGCATTAACGCGAGTATAACGGCGTGTTTTTAGACACTCAACGTAAAAAAACCAGACTGCAAAAGCAAACATCAACGAACCAGAAAGGAGAAACGTTTTTATATTCTCCTCCTCAAACCTCTCCTACGGATTCATCAAACTGCACAAACTAATCGTGTCCTTTGAGCCGGACAGATTTGATCATTAACGTAATCGAAGCCCCGAAGGTTTGTCACAAAAAAAAAAAGAAGAATTTCAAAAAAGAAATCAGAAAAACTAAACAAATTCCAAATCCTTCTTTTGTCATTTTTTGGGGCAAACCCACTCAACATACACTTGGTTGCGATTTTACTATTTTTACCATCGTACAGACCAAACCCTTGAGGAAATAATCAAGATGAATTCATAATGACTTCATAAATACTAAAGTCTTGATGACTTAATATTGATCAGATAGTTCCTGATTTAGAAACACATTCTGCAGTTTTATTGTGTTGTGCTGCTCGTTTTCAGACATTTAACATTTAAGAACTTTGGCTCGTTTGGATAAATGAATAAAGAGTTAAAGAGAAAACCAAACCCACGGAAGGACTTCACCTCATAATCTTTGTATTGAAGTTTAGTTTCCAGCTGCTTCTATCGCACACAAACAGACCTCATTGTTAAACTGCTCCTGTGTCTCTTATCGCTGACTTATCGCTCTAAAAACACAACAGATCGGCCTGAACAACACTTCAAGATAAACACTGCTCTGGAGTCAGTTCACCCTGTGAGGACTGGATTCACTGTGTTCACGTTAAACAAAAAGTGTTCACGTTAAACAAAAAGTGTTCACGTTAAACAAAAAGTGTTCACGTTAAACAAAAAGTGTTCACGTTAAACAAAAAGTGTTCACGTTAAACAAAAAGTGTTCACGTTAAACAAAAAGTGTTCACGTTAAACAAAAAGTGTTCACTTTAAGCAAAAAGTGTTCACGTTAAACAAAAAGTGTTCACGTTAAACAAAAAGTGTTCACGTTAAACAAAAAGTGTTCACTTTAAACAAAAAGTGTTCACTTTTAACAAATAGTGATAACGTTGAACAAAAAGTGTTCACTTTAATCAGAAAGTGATAACTTATAACTTGGCCTCGCTTCGGATTAATTCCACATTTAAACGTTAACCATCAGACGATCCTTCTCCATTATTCAGTAAAACATGTGATCATGACATCATGATAATGTTTCATTGTAAACAACCAATCAGTGTTTAGACCAGCAGGAGAGCTAGTAACGTTAGCAGCACCGCTAACGGCTAACCAACGGAGGTTCACTTCAGTTACATCATGATGCGTTCAGGCTCTAAATATTTTATTTCCTCATCATTTGAATTGTGTTTTTATGAAGAAAAAAACACAATAAATTACTAAAAGTTATATTTGCTGCCTTTCTTCTTTTGTTCCGATACTTTGATGTTCCGTTGTTACTCGTAGCAGGTAAACTTCTGGTGACAAGGACTTCAGTCTTTACACTAAACAGACGTTTCATATTTATTCCTCATTTTTCTGTCAGTTGTCTCTGAAGTGAAGTCATCGTCGTGTTTCATCCATTACCCCCCCCCCCCCCATAATAAACCCCTCTGTAGAACCTCCCCCTGACCTCCTGCAGGTGTTGAGCTGCAGACAAAAAAACTCCATCTGAGCTGAGAGAAGTGTGTCCACATGTGTTTGTTCGAGCCCCTCCCACAGCTTGACCTCTGAAAGTGGAGGCAAGTAATGGAGGGAAGACGGGGGGGGGGGGGGTCATTCTCTGGTCAGAGTGAAACCTGGACCCGGCTCTCCTGGACTTCCTCTCAGTCCCTCAGCGGCTCACAGCTTCACTTCAGCATCAGTGTGTTTGATGAGACGTCATGTTTCAACGTCCTCCGAGTCAGTTTTCTACGGACGGAACGTTCTGCTGAATGATGATCGGTTTGTTGTTGTTTGTTGTTCTTCAGCTCCGTCGTCATCACGACCCTCGTGATGACGAGCTTAACCCTCTTAACCCTCTGAACCCCGAAACCGATCGCAAGAACTCCGTTTATCAGCCAGAAGCTGCAAAAACTGTCATAATCTTCAGATTTTGGGCTTTCCGAGAGTCCTTGAACACATCGTGTATGACGAACGCTTCAGTCAGAAAAAGAAACTTAAACGAAGCTTAAAACTGTGATTTCATCAAAAACATTTTCCTCTAAATCATATATATAGTATAATATATATGTATTGTACTGTATAGAGTAAGGATTATGTTTGAGTTGTTGTATCTGTGTGGATCGCGTCCTCGGCTGGAGCTGCTGGAACTTTCATGACGTAAGAACTTTTAAAATCCCCCCCCCCCCCCCCCCCCGAGGCCCCGGTATCACTTTTAAAATCCCCCCCCCCCCCCCCCCCCCCCCCCCCCCCCCCCCCCCCCCCCCGAGGCCCCGGTATCACCTCGTCCTCTAATTGTTTCAGGACTCGGGCCTCAGATTGTCCTTGGCAGCGGGCACTAGAGAAAATGTTTAGCCTGTTTGTTTTTCTAGTAATTAGCCTTAAAAACGCTCCGTAATACAGACGGCTAATGGTCCTCAGAGAGCCTGTGTCAACACTGTGTGTGTGTGTGTGAGAGAGATTGTGTGTGTGTGTGTTTGTGTGTGTGTGTGTGTTCTGTGAGGTGATCAGCCGTGTGAACAGCGGTCGGGCAGTAATGTGAAAATGTTGGTTTTCCACCCAGAAGCAGCGGTTCTGGTGGTTCTGCTCTGTGTCACCAGAACACACCGATCAAACCTCGTCCAGTCTGACGGCGTGAGAGGAGATTTAAATACCTGCTGAAGAGGTTAAACTCCCAGCAGGCTGTCGCCAAAGCTCTGACACCACGTCGGTGTTTTTTTGTTTTCTTGATTTATGAATCTGTAAGTCGGCGGAGCACAGATCGGTATTGTGGGTAATTTTGGGTAAAGTCTGAGCTGGAGGCCGGAGCGGCTGAGTGAAATACGACGTTTCTTCTTTCTGTTCTCATCGTGTTCGTGTGAATTCCTCCAAGTCGTTTCCTCAGAGAGGTTTTTATAAAACCGTGAAACCAGACAAATTCATCACCGGCGTGTAAACGAGGAAAACCAGCACACGTCAGCATCGAGGGTCAGAGGGTCATTCAGAACCAACATGTTAGAAACCACGAGAACCAGCAACAGAGTCAGCTTCCTGCTCTGATTCTGAACACAACAATATCCTCATTAAGCTGTTTACATCACTAATGAAAGTGTCTGTCTGTCTGTGTGTGTGTGTCTGTGTGTGTGTGTGTGTGTGTCTGTCTGTCTGTGTGTCAGAGGGAGCAGGAGAACGCGATGACGCGTCTCAAGAAGCAGCAGGCGGAGCTGGAGGCCATGAGGCTGCGTTACCTAGCAACGGAGCAGAAGGAGGAGGTCCACCAGGAGAGACGGGAGCTCGACGACATCAGGAACCAGCTCAACAGGTGAGGAGGAGGAGGAGGAGGAGGTCATCTTCATCAGCTGCTAATAAAGAAGAATAACACATGAATGAAACGTCATAGTTTAGTAGTTCATAATGTGCTCTGTGTGTGTTTTTATCTATTTAATAAAAGTCTGATCTCCTCTTCGGCAGACTAAAGCAGCAGGAGGAGGACCGGTTAGGCCCCGCCTCCTCCCAGAGTGGCCCCGCCCCCACCCAGAGCCTGAACGAGGGCGCAGAGGAACACCTGAGCCGCCTGCTGGAGGAGAGAGACACTCTGCTGAGGACCGGCGTCTACACCCACGAGGACCGCATCATCGCCGAGCTCAGCAGACAGATCCAGGACGCCATGAGGGACCGAGGGACCCTCTGAGGGACCGAGGGAACCTCTGACGCCGCGAGGGACCGAGGGAACCCCCCCCCCCCCCACACACACACACACACCACTACCAACCAGACCCCCCTCAGTGTGAATGACACCTCCGTTTGGAATCCTTCCTCATTATGTCACTCAGTGTGAAGAATAACAGTGATCTATATATATTTATATATATATATATTAAGACATGTAGAACCAGCGGTCTGTTCCTTCAGATGACTTCTTGAGTTATTGAACTTAATCTGTTGAGTTATTGGAGATGATGTGTTTGTGTACAGTCTGTAAATATGAGTCTTAGTTTGAGAGGTTTGACAGCAGGTGGCGCTGCAGCCTCACAACAACAACCTCCTCTGACCTGCAGACGCTGTGAATCATTAATTTATTTTATCATTAGAGTATAAATAACTCTGATTTATTACTTTGTCTGCAATAAATTATTTTGGGATAAAAATGTGTAAATTTGTCTTATTATATTATATTATGACTTTTTACAACATACTTTGACAAATTCATGGCTTTTTCATGTTTTACTCTCTTTTTAAGACGACATACTAACCCAGACTAAAACAAAGTAATTATATAGTTTTCATACTATACGATCTTCTTTGTTGTTTTTATGGCTCAGTGTACGATGTGTTTTTAGGATGTGACATGTGACATAGGATTGACATGTTGGAACGACAAGACAAGAAGACAAAATAATGAATCTCTGAACAGAAGTTGTGAACGAAGAACAGAATCAGCTGGAGGCCGACTGACGACACGTGTTACCACACGTACAACATGTTAACACACAGGTGTGTTTGTGTGCGTGTGTACATGTGGGCCTCGGTGCTGACGGTGAGCAGATGTTCCCAAACTCATCCATCTACTGAGAGAGGAAGAGGAGGAGGAAGAGGAGGATCACAAGAGAGGAGAAGCAAAGCAAACAGCAAGAGGGAAAAAAGCGAAGTCAAAAGTGAATTCCTCCTTAAATCTCTTAACTGTGTTGTTTGAACTCTAACTTAACTCTAACTCTAACTTTGAACTCTAACTTAGCTCCGCTAGTCGCACGTCGATGTGTCCGTGAGCAGGACGGTGTGATGGGATGTGAGTCGCTTTGACTAGATGACTGTAATGTGAAGCTTCTCCTTCAATATGAGAAACATGAAAGTACTGTAAAGCTTTTAGGAAGTTTGCTTGTTTTTACAGAATTGACTGTAAAGTAAAATCCTTCAATTTAATGACGAAAACTGCAAATACGATAATCACACAAATCCTGTTTTTCTGTCTTTCTGCTTGTTTTGTTTGTTTACAACTTTTACTGTTTTGGTTCCAACTTCGTGATCAGCATCTAGAGCCAAAGAGGCAGAGATCTCCCTCAGGAGGAGGTGCAGAGGTCTCCCTCAGGAGGAGGTGCAGAGGTCTCCCTCAGGAGGAGGTGCAGCGGTCTCCCTCAGGAGGAGGTGCAGACCAAACACAGAGCTAACAGAGCAGATGGGATTCGTTCATCAGGTGAGCGAGCATCAGAGGAGGTGACGGCTGAAAGTGGAAACAGGAAGTGTTCAACACGTTTCTCTGATGCTTCACTGGAGGTTGTGAACGTGTATATTCTGTTATTCAGTGTCTGCTTTTTGCACTTTTGTCTTTTTTTGCTTGAACTTGTTAAAATCAACGGAACTCTTCTGCCTGTTTGTTGTTCTGCCTCCAACATGAAACTCACTTCCATAATCTCATTACATGTAATCTAATCCGGACTCGTTCACGCGTCAGTCAGACATAAAGAGGAAAAGAACAGAAGAAGACATGAAACTTTTGGCCGTGTGATCGTTTGTTTGGCGTTTGGATCCGGTTCCCACGGTGAAAAAAAACATGAAGTGCTGTGATTGATGTTTGAAAAGCTCTGAATGTGTTTGTTTTGGTGAATTTGTTGAATCCTCGATGGAATAATCTCTAAAATCAGACTGGAAACTGGAAAGACTGACACAGCTGAGGTCAAGGCGGGGCTGTGTGTGTGTGTGTGTGTGTGTGTGTGTGTGTGTGTGTGTGTGTGTGTGTGTGTGTGTGTGTGTGTGTGTGTGTGTGTGTGTGCGCTACAGATTATTAGCATAAGTAGAGGCAGCTGTTGATCGGTCGTTTAACTTCCTGTGTGGCAGTTTGTAAAAAGCTAAATTATTAGTTGAGCTCGAAACACATTTAAGTGATGATCTCAGGTGATTTGAAGCCACGCCCCTTTTGTAAATGATCCAATCACAGCTGAGCAAGAGCAACAAAGGACGACGTCCTTAAAGTGAGTAATTATTAGAATAATGTCTTTATTTGTATTTGGGCCACAATGTGGAGGTATAAAAGATTTAAAGAATTAATATTAATTAAAGCTGCAAGCAGCGATGTACGGGCCCTCGTATCCTCCCGCACGTCGGAGGTACTGGCGGGATGCCGGCAGAAGCGGCCATAAATATCTGCGACCATCAGACAGCGAGCCCACAAGTTAGACTTATTTTTAATGATTGGACTGTGTGACACTGGAAATTATGTAGTGCAAATATTTCACCAGTTCCTGTATCCACTATGTGGCGCTAGAGAACACGCGCAAACATGCATTATGTTGCTCTATATCAAGTATAGACCACATCGTGTAAATCCAATTCAGTGTGTCACATAACGCTGTCTTCCTGTTGTCAGTAGGTGGCACTATGATTTTAAGTGGAAATTGGCTCATAGACATCCTCAGGCCATGACTATTATCAAGTATGGCAAGTTTGGAACAGATTTGAGCAAGTCCAGTGGAGTTACATCAGCTTGTTGTTTAACGGCGAATCACTTAAAATGGCCGCCATGCCACGGCTTCGCCATTCCATCAAACGTAAAGCTTTGAGTAACTTGTAATTGCAAAGTTCTTTAGGTTGTACTGACCAAATTTGAAGTGGATCTGACAAAGTCCCTAGGAGGAGTTCGTTAAAGTATAGTGACTAGAAATCATGGGGAAATTCACACAAAAATCAATCTGGCCGACTTCCCGTTAAATTTAGAGCATGGTCCCAAGACACTTTTTTTAAGTCTTCATGTGATACATGTGCCTCCTAAATTTCATACATGTAGGTCAAATGTAGTGCTGGGGCTGGGTTTTTGAATATTTGTAGGGGGCGCTATCGAGGCAATTTGAAAGGGTCAAGCCAAAAAGCCATATGAAATATTTATTTCCATCACCTATGACACCTGTGCAAAGTTCCAAGGCTTGTTGAGCATCCTAAGTTACAGAAAAATAAGCTTCATTTTTCATGGCGAATGACGCGTTGCCACGGCAACAGCGTTTAACGACAACTCACAATATTCACGATGAAGCATCATCATGTCTTGCGGCTTACCTTACCAAATTTTAGACTGATATGGGAAACTTCCTCGTCGGAATACATCAAAGTATCAAACTTGTCATTTCCTTTTGCCAGTAGGTGGCGCTATGACTTTGTGAAAATGTTGGCATGGAGATGTGTTCAGGCCTGGACCAGCATCATGCATAACACATTTGGGGCAGATTGAATAAAGTACCTTGTAGTTACAATAACTTCCTCTTTCATGGCGAACGGCACGAAATGTGCCTGACATGGGCGCCACATAAAACGAAGGTCGTTCAATGTCAGTACACCATTTCAGTAACTTTTCATCATTAATGTCTTTAGATCATCTTGACCAAATTTGAAGTTGATTGTATAAATTCTGTGGGAGGAGTTCGTTAAAGTACAATGCCTGAAAACTATGAAAAATGCCTAAAAATGCAAAGAAATGAGAGTATTACTGCATCGGCCCCTAGTGGTTGTATAACTAAAAAAGTAAAGTAACTAAAAAAGTAAAGTAACTAAAAAAGTAACTTTAAAAGTAAAGTAACTAAAAAAGTAACTAAAAAAGTAAAGTAACTTTAAAAGTAACTAAAAAAGTAAAGTAACTAAAAAAGTAACTTTAAAAGTAAAGTAACTAAAAAAGTAAAGTAACTAAAAAAGTAACTTTAAAAGTAAAGTAACTTTAAAAGTAACTAAAAAAGTAAAGTAACTAAAAAAGTAACTTTAAAAGTAAAGTAACTAAAAAAGTAACTTTAAAAGTAAAGTAACTAAAAAAGTAAAGTAACTAAAAAAGTAACTTTAAAAGTAAAGTAACTAAAAAAGCAACTTTAAAAATAAAGTAACTTAAGTAAAGTTATGACTTTTCGACATGGTACACTGACTTTTTCATGACTTTTTTCGACATCCTATACTATGCTGTTTATAACTCCGCAGCAACTCCCTTCATCAACATCGATTGTCTTCCTTCAGGATGGAGTCCAATCGCCAAAGACGTTGCACTATTCACATTTGTACAATGTGTAATAAATTATTGTGAAATTCTAATGAAGTCTCTCCTGATTGAATGACTTTTTTGACTGTTTTTCGACTTTAACCCCAGTAGAACAAACTGAAAAAACACAATTGGGTTTCATCATTAAATTCTTTTCTTTACTGCATTTGCACATAATTCACTGAACACACAGAAGTCCAGAAGCATCCAATACATAAACTGACCGATGAAAACAAGGTAAAAACAATACGTCTGTAATAAAATACACTTTCATGTTCTTATATGCATAATATAAAAACAATAAAGGAAAATATTTAAATTGCAGTAATTACTATTTACAAAAGGCATTTTCTTTTAAAAGGAACTTTTACAACTTCAGTACCTAAAATAAATCAAACTATATGCAGGTCAGGTGCAGTAGTACAAAAAGGCTTTGATATCAGGAGAGTAAGGTGACAGTTTTACAGCAGGACAGAAAGGCGGGATAAGGCCTGATGAACATTAGGTAGCCTGGAGGAGTTCACCAATGAGGAGCGAGTGCTTTTCCTCCCTTTCGTCTCTGGCCGGTCCAGGTTGCCTTCCAACCCAGCTGATATCACGCAGAAGTTCCAAATCATCAAGGTTGATAGGGTGAGATCATCGCTAACGGAAATAACGAGCCTGTTGACGAGGGCTTCTCCCATGCCATGCACATTATGCACTGAACACAGACTTCTATTCGCCAAACCTGTAAGGTAGTGTACTGTACTGTTTATATGTTGGTTGAAATTAAAGATATGTGTAGTTTTGGTTTTCCAAATGTGCAAGGTGTTGTAATTAATGCAGTGCTTACTCTGAATCAACACTACAGGGATACGGAATAAGAGTTTTTCAAATAAAAATAAAGTAACTAAAAAAGTAACATTAAAAGTAAAATAACTTTAAAAGTAAAGTAACTAAAAAAGTAACTTTAAAAGTAAAGTAACTAAAAAAGTAACTTTAAAAGTAAAGTAACTAAAAAAGTAACTAAAAAAGTAAAGTAACTTTAAAAGTAACTAAAAAAGTAAAGTAACTAAAAAAGTAACTTTAAAAGTAAAGTAACTAAAAAAGTAACTAAAAAAGTAAAGTAACTAAAAAAGTAACTTTAAAAGTAAAGTAACTTTAAAAGTAACTAAAAAAGTAAAGTAACTTTAAAAGTAACTAAAAAAGTAAAGTAACTAAAAAAGTAACTTTAAAAGTAAAGTAACTAAAAAAGTAACTTTAAAAGTAAAGTAACTTTAAAAGTAACTAAAAAAGTAAAGTAACTAAAAAAGTAACTTTAAAAGTAAAGTAACTAAAAAAGTAACTTTAAAAGTAAAGTAACTAAAAAAGTAAAGTAACTAAAAAAGTAACTTTAAAAGTAAAGTAACTTTAAAAGTAAAGTAACTTTAAAAGTAACTAAAAAGTAAAGTAACTAAAAAAGTAACTTTAAAAGTAAAGTAACTAAAAAAGCAACTTTAAAAATAAAGTAACTTAAGTAAAGTTATGACTTTTCGACATGGTACACTGACTTTTTCATGACTTTTTTCGACATCCTATACTATGCTGTTTATAACTCCGCAGCAACTCCCTTCATCAACATCGATTGTCTTCCTTCAGGATGGAGTCCAATCGCCAAAGACGTTGCACTATTCACATTTGTACAATGTGTAATAAATTATTGTGAAATTCTAATGAAGTCTCTCCTGATTGAATGACTTTTTTGACTGTTTTTCGGCTTTAACCCCAGTAGAACAAACTGAAAAAACACAATTGGGTTTCATCATTAAATTCTTTTCTTTACTGCATTTGCACATAATTCACTGAACACACGGAAGTCCAGAAGCATCCAATACATAAACTGACCGATGAAAACAAGGTAAAAACAATACGTCTGTAATAAAATACACTTTCATGTTCTTATATGCATAATATAAAAACAATAAAGGAAAATATTTAAATTGCAGTAATTACTATTTACAAAAGGCATTTTCTTTTAAAAGGAACTTTTACAACTTCAGTACCTAAAATAAATCAAACTATATGCAGGTCAGGTGCAGTAGTACAAAAAGGCTTTGATATCAGGAGAGTAAGGTGACAGTTTTACAGCAGGACAGAAAGGCGGGATAAGGCCTGATGAACATTAGGTAGCCTGGAGGAGTTCACCAATGAGGAGCGAGTGCTTTTCCTCCCTTTCGTCTCTGGCCGGTCCAGGTTGCCTTCCAACCCAGCTGATATCACGCAGAAGTTCCAAATCATCAAGGTTGATAGGGTGAGATCATCGCTAACGGAAATAACGAGCCTGTTGACGAGGGCTTCTCCCATGCCATGCACATTATGCACTGAACACAGACTTCTATTCGCCAAACCTGTAAGGTAGTGTACTGTACTGTTTATATGTTGGTTGAAATTAAAGATATGTGTAGTTTTGGTTTTCCAAATGTGCAAGGTGTTGTAATTAATGCAGTGCTTACTCTGAATCAACACTACAGGGATACGGAATAAGAGTTTTTCAAATAAAAATAAAGTAACTAAAAAAGTAACATTAAAAGTAAAATAACTTTAAAAGTAAAGTAACTAAAAAAGTAACTTTAAAAGTAAAGTAACTAAAAAAGTAACTTTAAAAGTAAAGTAACTAAAAAAGTAACTAAAAAAGTAAAGTAACTTTAAAAGTAACTAAAAAAGTAAAGTAACTAAAAAAGTAACTTTAAAAGTAAAGTAACTAAAAAAGTAACTAAAAAAGTAAAGTAACTAAAAAAGTAACTTTAAAAGTAAAGTAACTTTAAAAGTAACTAAAAAAGTAAAGTAACTTTAAAAGTAACTAAAAAAGTAAAGTAACTAAAAAAGTAACTTTAAAAGTAAAGTAACTAAAAAAGTAACTTTAAAAGTAAAGTAACTTTAAAAGTAACTAAAAAAGTAAAGTAACTAAAAAAGTAACTTTAAAAGTAAAGTAACTAAAAAAGTAACTTTAAAAGTAAAGTAACTAAAAAAGTAAAGTAACTAAAAAAGTAACTTTAAAAGTAAAGTAACTTTAAAAGTAAAGTAACTTTAAAAGTAACTAAAAAGTAAAGTAACTAAAAAAGTAACTTTAAAAGTAAAGTAACTAAAAAAGCAACTTTAAAAATAAAGTAACTTAAGTAAAGTTATGACTTTTCGACATGGTACACTGACTTTTTCATGACTTTTTTCGACATCCTATACTATGCTGTTTATAACTCCGCAGCAACTCCCTTCATCAACATCGATTGTCTTCCTTCAGGATGGAGTCCAATCGCCAAAGACGTTGCACTATTCACATTTGTACAATGTGTAATAAATTATTGTGAAATTCTAATGAAGTCTCTCCTGATTGAATGACTTTTTTGACTGTTTTTCGACTTTAACCCCAGTAGAACAAACTGAAAAAACACAATTGGGTTTCATCATTAAATTCTTTTCTTTACTGCATTTGCACATAATTCACTGAACACACGGAAGTCCAGAAGCATCCAATACATAAACTGACCGATGAAAACAAGGTAAAAGCAATACGTCTGTAATAAAATACACTTTCATGTTCTTATATGCATAATATAAAAACAATAAAGGAAAATATTTAAATTGCAGTAATTACTATTTACAAAAGGCATTTTCTATTAAAAGGAACTTTTACAACTTCAGTACCTAAAATAAATCAAACTATATGCAGGTCAGGTGCAGTAGTACAAAAAGGCTTTGATATCAGGAGAGTAAGGTGACAGTTTTACAGCAGGACAGAAAGGCGGGATAAGGCCTGATGAACATTAGGTAGCCTGGAGGAGTTCACCAATGAGGAGCGAGTGCTTTTCCTCCCTTTCGTCTCTGGCCGGTCCAGGTTGCCTTCCAACCCAGCTGATATCACGCAGAAGTTCCAAATCATCAAGGTTGATAGGGTGAGGTCATCGCTAATGGAAATAACGAGCCTGTTGACGAGGGCTTCTCCCATGCCATGCACATTATGCACTGAACACAGACTTCTATTCGCCAAACCTGTAAGGTAGTGTACTGTACTGTTTATATGTTGGTTGAAATTAAAGATATGTGTAGTTTTGGTTTTCCAAATGTGCAAGGTGTTGTAATTAATGCAGTGCTTACTCTGAATCAACACTACAGGGATACGGAATAAGAGTTTTTCAAATAAAAATAAAGTAACTAAAAAAGTAACTTTAAAAGTAAAGTAACTAAAAAAGTAACTTTAAAAGTAAAGTAACTTTAAAAGTAACTAAAAAAGTACAGTAACTAAAAAAGTAACTTTAAAAGTAAAGTAACTAAAAAAGCAACTTTAAAAATAAAGTAACTTAAGTAAAGTTATGACTTTTCGACATGGTACACTGACTTTTTCATGACTTTTTTCGACATCCTATACTATGCTGTTTATAACTCCGCAGCAACTCCCTTCATCAACATCGATTGTCTTCCTTCAGGATGGAGTCCAATCGCCAAAGACGTTGCACTATTCACATTTGTACAATGTGTAATAAATTATTGTGAAATTCTAATGAAGTCTCTCCTGATTGAATGACTTTTTTGACTGTTTTTCGACTTTAACCCCAGTAGAACAAACTGAAAAAACACAATTGGGTTTCATCATTAAATTCTTTTCTTTACTGCATTTGCACATAATTCAATGAACACACAGAAGTCCAGAAGCATCCAATACATAAACTGACCAATGAAAACAAGGTAAAAACAATACGTCTGTAATAAAATACACTTTCATGTTCTTATATGCATAATATAAAAACAATAAAGGAAAATATTTAAATTGCAGTAATTACTATTTACAAAAGGCATTTTCTTTTAAAAGGAACTTTTACAACTTCAGTACCTAAAATAAATCAAACTATATGCAGGTCAGGTGCAGTAGTACAAAAAGGCTTTGATATCAGGAGAGTAAGGTGACAGTTTTACAGCAGGACAGAAAGGCGGGATAAGGCCTGATGAACATTAGGTAGCCTGGAGGAGTTCACCAATGAGGAGCGAGTGCTTTTCCTCCCTTTCGTCTCTGGCCGGTCCAGGTTGCCTTCCAACCCAGCTGATATCACGCAGAAGTTCCAAATCATCAAGGTTGATAGGGTGAGATCATCGCTAACAGAAATAACGAGCCTGTTGACGAGGGCTTCTCCCATGCCATGCACATTATGCACTGAACACAGACTTCTATTCGCCAAACCTGTAAGGTAGTGTACTGTACTGTTTATATGTTGGTTGAAATTAAAGATATGTGTAGTTTTGGTTTTCCAAATGTGCAAGGTGTTGTAATTAATGCAGTGCTTACTCTGAATCAACACTACAGGGATACGGAATAAGAGTTTTTCAAATAAAAATAAAGTAACTAAAAAAGTAACTTTAAAAGTAAAATAACTTTAAAAGTAAAGTAACTAAAAAAGTAACTTTAAAAGTAAAGTAACTAAAAAAGTAACTTTAAAAGTAAAGTAACTAAAAAAGTAACTAAAAAAGTAAAGTAACTTTAAAAGTAACTAAAAAAGTAAAGTAACTAAAAAAGTAACTTTAAAAGTAAAGTAACTAAAAAAGTAACTAAAAAAGTAAAGTAACTAAAAAAGTAACTTTAAAAGTGAAGTAACTTTAAAAGTAACTAAAAGAGTAAAGTAACTAAAAAAGTAACTTTAAAAGTAAAGTAACTAAAAAAGTAAAGTAACTAAAAAAGTAACTTTAAAAGTAAAGTAACTTTAAAAGTAACTAAAAAAGTAAAGTAACTAAAAAAGTAACTTTAAAAGTAAAGTAACTAAAAAAGTAACTAAAAAAGTAAAGTAACTAAAAAAGTAACTTTAAAAGTAAAGTAACTTTAAAAGTAACTAAAAAGTAAAGTAACTAAAAAAGTAACTTTAAAAGTAAAGTAACTAAAAAAGCAACTTTAAAAATAAAGTAACTTAAGTAAAGTTATGACTTTTCGACATGGTACACTGACTTTTTCATGACTTTTTTCGACATCCTATACTATGCTGTTTATAACTCCGCAGCAACTCCCTTCATCAACATCGATTGTCTTCCTTCAGGATGGAGTCCAATCGCCAAAGACGTTGCACTATTCACATTTGTACAATGTGTAATAAATTATTGTGAAATTCTAATGAAGTCTCTCCTGATTGAATGACTTTTTTGACTGTTTTTCGACTTTAACCCCAGTAGAACAAACTGAAAAAACACAATTGGGTTTCATCATTAAATTCTTTTCTTTACTGCATTTGCACATAATTCAATGAACACACAGAAGTCCAGAAGCATCCAATACATAAACTGACCAATGAAAACAAGGTAAAAACAATACGTCTGTAATAAAATACACTTTCATGTTCTTATATGCATAATATAAAAACAATAAAGGAAAATATTTAAATTGCAGTAATTACTATTTACAAAAGGCATTTTCTTTTAAAAGGAACTTTTACAACTTCAGTACCTAAAATAAATCAAACTATATGCAGGTCAGGTGCAGTAGTACAAAAAGGCTTTGATATCAGGAGAGTAAGGTGACAGTTTTACAGCAGGACAGAAAGGCGGGATAAGGCCTGATGAACATTAGGTAGCCTGGAGGAGTTCACCAATGAGGAGCGAGTGCTTTTCCTCCCTTTCGTCTCTGGCCGGTCCAGGTTGCCTTCCAACCCAGCTGATATCACGCAGAAGTTCCAAATCATCAAGGTTGATAGGGTGAGATCATCGCTAACAGAAATAACGAGCCTGTTGACGAGGGCTTCTCCCATGCCATGCACATTATGCACTGAACACAGACTTCTATTCGCCAAACCTGTAAGGTAGTGTACTGTACTGTTTATATGTTGGTTGAAATTAAAGATATGTGTAGTTTTGGTTTTCCAAATGTGCAAGGTGTTGTAATTAATGCAGTGCTTACTCTGAATCAACACTACAGGGATACGGAATAAGAGTTTTTCAAATAAAAATAAAGTAACTAAAAAAGTAACTTTAAAAGTAAAATAACTTTAAAAGTAAAGTAACTAAAAAAGTAACTTTAAAAGTAAAGTAACTAAAAAAGTAACTTTAAAAGTAAAGTAACTAAAAAAGTAACTAAAAAAGTAAAGTAACTTTAAAAGTAACTAAAAAAGTAAAGTAACTAAAAAAGTAACTTTAAAAGTAAAGTAACTAAAAAAGTAACTAAAAAAGTAAAGTAACTAAAAAAGTAACTTTAAAAGTGAAGTAACTTTAAAAGTAACTAAAAGAGTAAAGTAACTAAAAAAGTAACTTTAAAAGTAAAGTAACTAAAAAAGTAAAGTAACTAAAAAAGTAACTTTAAAAGTAAAGTAACTTTAAAAGTAACTAAAAAAGTAAAGTAACTAAAAAAGTAACTTTAAAAGTAAAGTAACTAAAAAAGTAACTAAAAAAGTAAAGTAACTAAAAAAGTAACTTTAAAAGTAAAGTAACTTTAAAAGTAACTAAAAAGTAAAGTAACTAAAAAAGTAACTTTAAAAGTAAAGTAACTAAAAAAGCAACTTTAAAAATAAAGTAACTTAAGTAAAGTTATGACTTTTCGACATGGTACACTGACTTTTTCATGACTTTTTTCGACATCCTATACTATGCTGTTTATAACTCCGCAGCAACTCCCTTCATCAACATCGATTGTCTTCCTTCAGGATGGAGTCCAATCGCCAAAGACGTTGCACTATTCACATTTGTACAATGTGTAATAAATTATTGTGAAATTCTAATGAAGTCTCTCCTGATTGAATGACTTTTTTGACTGTTTTTCGACTTTAACCCCAGTAGAACAAACTGAAAAAACACAATTGGGTTTCATCATTAAATTCTTTTCTTTACTGCATTTGCACATAATTCAATGAACACACAGAAGTCCAGAAGCATCCAATACATAAACTGACCAATGAAAACAAGGTAAAAACAATACGTCTGTATTAAAATACACTTTCATGTTCTTATATGCATAATATAAAAACAATAAAGGAAAATATTTAAATTGCAGTAATTACTATTTACAAAAGGCATTTTCTTTTAAAAGGAACTTTTACAACTTCAGTACCTAAAATAAATCAAACTATATGCAGGTCAGGTGCAGTAGTACAAAAAGGCTTTGATATCAGGAGAGTAAGGTGACAGTTTTACAGCAGGACAGAAAGGCGGGATAAGGCCTGATGAACATTAGGTAGCCTGGAGGAGTTCACCAATGAGGAGCGAGTGCTTTTCCTCCCTTTCGTCTCTGGCCGGTCCAGGTTGCCTTCCAACCCAGCTGATATCACGCAGAAGTTCCAAATCATCAAGGTTGATAGGGTGAGATCATCGCTAACGGAAATAACGAGCCTGTTGACGAGGGCTTCTCCCATGCCATGCACATTATGCACTGAACACAGACTTCTATTCGCCAAACCTGTAAGGTAGTGTACTGTACTGTTTATATGTTGGTTGAAATTAAAGATATGTGTAGTTTTGGTTTTCCAAATGTGCAAGGTGTTGTAATTAATGCAGTGCTTACTCTGAATCAACACTACAGGGATACGGAATAAGAGTTTTTCAAATAAAAATAAAGTAACTAAAAAAGTAACTTTAAAAGTAAAGTAACTAAAAAAGTAACTTTAAAAGTAAAGTAACTTTAAAAGTAACTAAAAAAGTACAGTAACTAAAAAAGTAACTTTAAAAGTAAAGTAACTAAAAAAGCAACTTTAAAAATAAAGTAACTTAAGTAAAGTTATGACTTTTCGACATGGTACACTGACTTTTTCATGACTTTTTTCGACATCCTATACTATGCTGTTTATAACTCCGCAGCAACTCCCTTCATCAACATCGATTGTCTTCCTTCAGGATGGAGTCCAATCGCCAAAGACGTTGCACTATTCACATTTGTACAATGTGTAATAAATTATTGTGAAATTCTAATGAAGTCTCTCCTGATTGAATGACTTTTTTGACTGTTTTTCGACTTTAACCCCAGTAGAACAAACTGAAAAAACACAATTGGGTTTCATCATTAAATTCTTTTCTTTACTGCATTTGCACATAATTCAATGAACACACAGAAGTCCAGAAGCATCCAATACATAAACTGACCAATGAAAACAAGGTAAAAACAATACGTCTGTAATAAAATACACTTTCATGTTCTTATATGCATAATATAAAAACAATAAAGGAAAATATTTAAATTGCAGTAATTACTATTTACAAAAGGCATTTTCTTTTAAAAGGAACTTTTACAACTTCAGTACCTAAAATAAATCAAACTATATGCAGGTCAGGTGCAGTAGTACAAAAAGGCTTTGATATCAGGAGAGTAAGGTGACAGTTTTACAGCAGGACAGAAAGGCGGGATAAGGCCTGATGAACATTAGGTAGCCTGGAGGAGTTCACCAATGAGGAGCGAGTGCTTTTCCTCCCTTTCGTCTCTGGCCGGTCCAGGTTGCCTTCCAACCCAGCTGATATCACGCAGAAGTTCCAAATCATCAAGGTTGATAGGGTGAGATCATCGCTAACAGAAATAACGAGCCTGTTGACGAGGGCTTCTCCCATGCCATGCACATTATGCACTGAACACAGACTTCTATTCGCCAAACCTGTAAGGTAGTGTACTGTACTGTTTATATGTTGGTTGAAATTAAAGATATGTGTAGTTTTGGTTTTCCAAATGTGCAAGGTGTTGTAATTAATGCAGTGCTTACTCTGAATCAACACTACAGGGATACGGAATAAGAGTTTTTCAAATAAAAATAAAGTAACTAAAAAAGTAACTTTAAAAGTAAAATAACTTTAAAAGTAAAGTAACTAAAAAAGTAACTTTAAAAGTAAAGTAACTAAAAAAGTAACTTTAAAAGTAAAGTAACTAAAAAAGTAACTAAAAAAGTAAAGTAACTTTAAAAGTAACTAAAAAAGTAAAGTAACTAAAAAAGTAACTTTAAAAGTAAAGTAACTAAAAAAGTAACTAAAAAAGTAAAGTAACTAAAAAAGTAACTTTAAAAGTGAAGTAACTTTAAAAGTAACTAAAAGAGTAAAGTAACTAAAAAAGTAACTTTAAAAGTAAAGTAACTAAAAAAGTAAAGTAACTAAAAAAGTAACTTTAAAAGTAAAGTAACTTTAAAAGTAACTAAAAAAGTAAAGTAACTAAAAAAGTAACTTTAAAAGTAAAGTAACTAAAAAAGTAACTAAAAAAGTAAAGTAACTAAAAAAGTAACTTTAAAAGTAAAGTAACTTTAAAAGTAACTAAAAAGTAAAGTAACTAAAAAAGTAACTTTAAAAGTAAAGTAACTAAAAAAGCAACTTTAAAAATAAAGTAACTTAAGTAAAGTTATGACTTTTCGACATGGTACACTGACTTTTTCATGACTTTTTTCGACATCCTATACTATGCTGTTTATAACTCCGCAGCAACTCCCTTCATCAACATCGATTGTCTTCCTTCAGGATGGAGTCCAATCGCCAAAGACGTTGCACTATTCACATTTGTACAATGTGTAATAAATTATTGTGAAATTCTAATGAAGTCTCTCCTGATTGAATGACTTTTTTGACTGTTTTTCGACTTTAACCCCAGTAGAACAAACTGAAAAAACACAATTGGGTTTCATCATTAAATTCTTTTCTTTACTGCATTTGCACATAATTCACTGAACACACGGAAGTCCAGAAGCATCCAATACATAAACTGACCGATGAAAACAAAGTAAAAACAATACGTCTGTAATAAAATACACTTTCATGTTCTTATATGCATAATATAAAAACAATAAAGGAAAATATTTAAATTGCAGTAATTACTATTTACAAAAGGCATTTTCTATTAAAAGGAACTTTTACAACTTCAGTACCTAAAATAAATCAAACTATATGCAGGTCAGGTGCAGTAGTACAAAAAGGCTTTGATATCAGGAGAGTAAGGTGACAGTTTTACAGCAGGACAGAAAGGCGGGATAAGGCCTGATGAACATTAGGTAGCCTGGAGGAGTTCACCAATGAGGAGCGAGTGCTTTTCCTCCCTTTCGTCTCTGGCCGGTCCAGGTTGCCTTCCAACCCAGCTGATATCACGCAGAAGTTCCAAATCATCAAGGTTGATAGGGTGAGGTCATCGCTAATGGAAATAACGAGCCTGTTGACGAGGGCTTCTCCCATGCCATGCACATTATGCACTGAACACAGACTTCTATTCGCCAAACCTGTAAGGTAGTGTACTGTACTGTTTATATGTTGGTTGAAATTAAAGATATGTGTAGTTTTGGTTTTCCAAATGTGCAAGGTGTTGTAATTAATGCAGTGCTTACTCTGAATCAACACTACAGGGATACGGAATAAAAGTTTTTCAAATAAAAATAAAGTAACTAAAAAAGTAACTTTAAAAGTAAAGTAACTAAAAAAGTAACTTTAAAAGTAAAGTAACTTTAAAAGTAACTAAAAAAGTAAAGTAACTAAAAAAGTAACTTTAAAAGTAAAGTAACTAAAAAAGCAACTTTAAAAATAAAGTAACTTAAGTAAAGTTATGACTTTTCGACATGGTACACTGACTTTTTCATGACTTTTTTCGACATCCTATACTATGCTGTTTATAACTCCGCAGCAACTCCCTTCATCAACATCGATTGTCTTCCTTCAGGATGGAGTCCAATCGCCAAAGACGTTGCACTATTCACATTTGTACAATGTGTAATAAATTATTGTGAAATTCTAATGAAGTCTCTCCTGATTGAATGACTTTTTTGACTGTTTTTCGACTTTAACCCCAGTAGAACAAACTGAAAAAACACAATTGGGTTTCATCATTAAATTCTTTTCTTTACTGCATTTGCACATAATTCAATGAACACACAGAAGTCCAGAAGCATCCAATACATAAACTGACCAATGAAAACAAGGTAAAAACAATACGTCTGTATTAAAATACACTTTCATGTTCTTATATGCATAATATAAAAACAATAAAGGAAAATATTTAAATTGCAGTAATTACTATTTACAAAAGGCATTTTCTTTTAAAAGGAACTTTTACAACTTCAGTACCTAAAATAAATCAAACTATATGCAGGTCAGGTGCAGTAGTACAAAAAGGCTTTGATATCAGGAGAGTAAGGTGACAGTTTTACAGCAGGACAGAAAGGCGGGATAAGGCCTGATGAACATTAGGTAGCCTGGAGGAGTTCACCAATGAGGAGCGAGTGCTTTTCCTCCCTTTCGTCTCTGGCCGGTCCAGGTTGCCTTCCAACCCAGCTGATATCACGCAGAAGTTCCAAATCATCAAGGTTGATAGGGTGAGATCATCGCTAACGGAAATAACGAGCCTGTTGACGAGGGCTTCTCCCATGCCATGCACATTATGCACTGAACACAGACTTCTATTCGCCAAACCTGTAAGGTAGTGTACTGTACTGTTTATATGTTGGTTGAAATTAAAGATATGTGTAGTTTTGGTTTTCCAAATGTGCAAGGTGTTGTAATTAATGCAGTGCTTACTCTGAATCAACACTACAGGGATACGGAATAAGAGTTTTTCAAATAAAAATAAAGTAACTAAAAAAGTAACTTTAAAAGTAAAATAACTTTAAAAGTAAAGTAACTAAAAAAGTAACTTTAAAAGTAAAGTAACTAAAAAAGTAACTAAAAAAGTAAAGTAACTTTAAAAGTAACTAAAAAAGTAAAGTAACTAAAAAAGTAACTTTAAAAGTAAAGTAACTTTAAAAGTAACTAAAAAAGTAAAGTAACTAAAAAAGTAACTTTAAAAGTAAAGTAACTAAAAAAGTAACTAAAAAAGTAAAGTAACTAAAAAAGTAACTTTAAAAGTAAAGTAACTTTAAAAGTAACTAAAAAAGTAAAGTAACTAAAAAAGTAACTTTAAAAGTAAAGTAACTAAAAAAGTAACTAAAAAAGTAAAGTAACTAAAAAAGTAACTTTAAAAGTAAAGTAACTTTAAAAGTAACTAAAAAGTAAAGTAACTAAAAAAGTAACTTTAAAAGTAAAGTAACTAAAAAAGCAACTTTAAAAATAAAGTAACTTAAGTAAAGTTATGACTTTTCGACATGGTACACTGACTTTTTCATGACTTTTTTCGACATCCTATACTATGCTGTTTATAACTCCGCAGCAACTCCCTTCATCAACATCGATTGTCTTCCTTCAGGATGGAGTCCAATCGCCAAAGACGTTGCACTATTCACATTTGTACAATGTGTAATAAATTATTGTGAAATTCTAATGAAGTCTCTCCTGATTGAATGACTTTTTTGACTGTTTTTCGACTTTAACCCCAGTAGAACAAACTGAAAAAACACAATTGGGTTTCATCATTAAATTCTTTTCTTTACTGCATTTGCACATAATTCACTGAACACACGGAAGTCCAGAAGCATCCAATACATAAACTGACCGATGAAAACAAGGTAAAAACAATACGTCTGTAATAAAATACACTTTCATGTTCTTATATGCATAATATAAAAACAATAAAGGAAAATATTTAAATTGCAGTAATTACTATTTACAAAAGGCATTTTCTATTAAAAGGAACTTTTACAACTTCAGTACCTAAAATAAATCAAACTATATGCAGGTCAGGTGCAGTAGTACAAAAAGGCTTTGATATCAGGAGAGTAAGGTGACAGTTTTACAGCAGGACAGAAAGGCGGGATAAGGCCTGATGAACATTAGGTAGCCTGGAGGAGTTCACCAATGAGGAGCGAGTGCTTTTCCTCCCTTTCGTCTCTGGCCGGTCCAGGTTGCCTTCCAACCCAGCTGATATCACGCAGAAGTTCCAAATCATCAAGGTTGATAGGGTGAGGTCATCGCTAATGGAAATAACGAGCCTGTTGACGAGGGCTTCTCCCATGCCATGCACATTATGCACTGAACACAGACTTCTATTCGCCAAACCTGTAAGGTAGTGTACTGTACTGTTTATATGTTGGTTGAAATTAAAGATATGTGTAGTTTTGGTTTTCCAAATGTGCAAGGTGTTGTAATTAATGCAGTGCTTACTCTGAATCAACACTACAGGGATACGGAATAAAAGTTTTTCAAATAAAAATAAAGTAACTAAAAAAGTAACTTTAAAAGTAAAGTAACTAAAAAAGTAACTTTAAAAGTAAAGTAACTTTAAAAGTAACTAAAAAAGTAAAGTAACTAAAAAAGTAACTTTAAAAGTAAAGTAACTAAAAAAGCAACTTTAAAAATAAAGTAACTTAAGTAAAGTTATGACTTTTCGACATGGTACACTGACTTTTTCATGACTTTTTTCGACATCCTATACTATGCTGTTTATAACTCCGCAGCAACTCCCTTCATCAACATCGATTGTCTTCCTTCAGGATGGAGTCCAATCGCCAAAGACGTTGCACTATTCACATTTGTACAATGTGTAATAAATTATTGTGAAATTCTAATGAAGTCTCTCCTGATTGAATGACTTTTTTGACTGTTTTTCGACTTTAACCCCAGTAGAACAAACTGAAAAAACACAATTGGGTTTCATCATTAAATTCTTTTCTTTACTGCATTTGCACATAATTCAATGAACACACAGAAGTCCAGAAGCATCCAATACATAAACTGACCAATGAAAACAAGGTAAAAACAATACGTCTGTATTAAAATACACTTTCATGTTCTTATATGCATAATATAAAAACAATAAAGGAAAATATTTAAATTGCAGTAATTACTATTTACAAAAGGCATTTTCTTTTAAAAGGAACTTTTACAACTTCAGTACCTAAAATAAATCAAACTATATGCAGGTCAGGTGCAGTAGTACAAAAAGGCTTTGATATCAGGAGAGTAAGGTGACAGTTTTACAGCAGGACAGAAAGGCGGGATAAGGCCTGATGAACATTAGGTAGCCTGGAGGAGTTCACCAATGAGGAGCGAGTGCTTTTCCTCCCTTTCGTCTCTGGCCGGTCCAGGTTGCCTTCCAACCCAGCTGATATCACGCAGAAGTTCCAAATCATCAAGGTTGATAGGGTGAGATCATCGCTAACGGAAATAACGAGCCTGTTGACGAGGGCTTCTCCCATGCCATGCACATTATGCACTGAACACAGACTTCTATTCGCCAAACCTGTAAGGTAGTGTACTGTACTGTTTATATGTTGGTTGAAATTAAAGATATGTGTAGTTTTGGTTTTCCAAATGTGCAAGGTGTTGTAATTAATGCAGTGCTTACTCTGAATCAACACTACAGGGATACGGAATAAGAGTTTTTCAAATAAAAATAAAGTAACTAAAAAAGTAACTTTAAAAGTAAAATAACTTTAAAAGTAAAGTAACTAAAAAAGTAACTTTAAAAGTAAAGTAACTAAAAAAGTAACTTTAAAAGTAAAGTAACTAAAAAAGTAACTAAAAAAGTAAAGTAACTTTAAAAGTAACTAAAAAAGTAAAGTAACTAAAAAAGTAACTTTAAAAGTAAAGTAACTTTAAAAGTAACTAAAAAAGTAAAGTAACTAAAAAAGTAACTTTAAAAGTAAAGTAACTAAAAAAGTAACTAAAAAAGTAAAGTAACTAAAAAAGTAACTTTAAAAGTAAAGTAACTTTAAAAGTAACTAAAAAAGTAAAGTAACTAAAAAAGTAACTTTAAAAGTAAAGTAACTAAAAAAGTAACTAAAAAAGTAAAGTAACTAAAAAAGTAACTTTAAAAGTAAAGTAACTTTAAAAGTAACTAAAAAGTAAAGTAACTAAAAAAGTAACTTTAAAAGTAAAGTAACTAAAAAAGCAACTTTAAAAATAAAGTAACTTAAGTAAAGTTATGACTTTTCGACATGGTACACTGACTTTTTCATGACTTTTTTCGACATCCTATACTATGCTGTTTATAACTCCGCAGCAACTCCCTTCATCAACATCGATTGTCTTCCTTCAGGATGGAGTCCAATCGCCAAAGACGTTGCACTATTCACATTTGTACAATGTGTAATAAATTATTGTGAAATTCTAATGAAGTCTCTCCTGATTGAATGACTTTTTTGACTGTTTTTCGGCTTTAACCCCAGTAGAACAAACTGAAAAAACACAATTGGGTTTCATCATTAAATTCTTTTCTTTACTGCATTTGCACATAATTCACTGAACACACGGAAGTCCAGAAGCATCCAATACATAAACTGACCGATGAAAACAAGGTAAAAACAATACGTCTGTAATAAAATACACTTTCATGTTCTTATATGCATAATATAAAAACAATAAAGGAAAATATTTAAATTGCAGTAATTACTATTTACAAAAGGCATTTTCTTTTAAAAGGAACTTTTACAACTTCAGTACCTAAAATAAATCAAACTATATGCAGGTCAGGTGCAGTAGTACAAAAAGGCTTTGATATCAGGAGAGTAAGGTGACAGTTTTACAGCAGGACAGAAAGGCGGGATAAGGCCTGATGAACATTAGGTAGCCTGGAGGAGTTCACCAATGAGGAGCGAGTGCTTTTCCTCCCTTTCGTCTCTGGCCGGTCCAGGTTGCCTTCCAACCCAGCTGATATCACGCAGAAGTTCCAAATCATCAAGGTTGATAGGGTGAGGTCATCGCTAACGGAAATAACGAGCCTGTTGACGAGCGCAAACATATCAATAGTACAAACTACTAAACTTTTTCCCCCTATCATGTCCTACAGCCCGTCAACGGCCTCCCTACTGCACAGACCTGCTTCTTCCTGTTTTGCCTGCCCCCTTACACGAGCCAGGTCATCCTCGCTGAGCGTCTGCGTTACTCCATCCACAACTGCCCCTCCATCGACAACTACATGCTGACCCACAACACCGACGCAGCAGACAGCTCCGACACAGAGGAGTGAAGCGGCCAGCTGTGGTCAACCTGGTGATGAATGTATCTTCTCCCATGCCATGCACATTATGCACTGAACACAGACTTCTATTCGCCAAACCTGTAAGGTAGTGTACTGTACTGTTTATATGTTGGTTGAAATCAAAGATATGTGTAGTTTTGGTTTTCCAAATGTGCAAGGTGTTGTAATTAATGCAGTGCTTACTCTGAATCAACACTACAGGGATACGGAATAAGAGTTTTTCAAATAAAAATAAAGTAACTAAAAAAGTAACTTTAAAAGTAAAATAACTTTAAAAGTAAAGTAACTAAAAAAGTAACTTTAAAAGTAAAGTAACTAAAAAAGTAACTTTAAAAGTAAAGTAACTAAAAAAGTAACTAAAAAAGTAAAGTAACTTTAAAAGTAACTAAAAAAGTAAAGTAACTAAAAAAGTAACTTTAAAAGTAAAGTAACTAAAAAAGTAACTTTAAAAGTAAAGTAACTTTAAAAGTAACTAAAAAAGTAAAGTAACTAAAAAAGTAACTTTAAAAGTAAAGTAACTAAAAAAGCAACTTTAAAAATAAAGTAACTTAAGTAAAGTTATGACTTTTCGACATGGTACACTGACTTTTTCATGACTTTTTTCGACATCCTATACTATGCTGTTTATAACTCCGCAGCAACTCCCTTCATCAACATCGATTGTCTTCCTTCAGGATGGAGTCCAATCGCCAAAGACGTTGCACTATTCACATTTGTACAATGTGTAATAAATTATTGTGAAATTCTAATGAAGTCTCTCCTGATTGAATGACTTTTTTGACTGTTTTTCGACTTTAACCCCAGTAGAACAAACTGAAAAAACACAATTGGGTTTCATCATTAAATTCTTTTCTTTACTGCATTTGCACATAATTCACTGAACACAGTTTGTTTGAAAGGGTCCAGCCAAAAAGCCATATGAAATATTTATTTCCATCACCTATTGCACCTTCCTTGTGCCAGTAGGTGGCGCTATGACTTTGTGAAAATGTTGGCTTGGAGATGTGTTCAGGCCTGGACCAGCATCATGCAATACAAGTTTGGGGCAGATTGAATAAAGTACCTTGTAGCAACTTCCTCTTTCATGGCGAACGGCACGAAATGTGCCTGACATGGGCGCCACATAAAACGAAGGTCGTTCAATGTCAGTACACCATTTCAGTAACTTTTCATCATTAATGTCTTTAGATCATCTTGACCAAATTTAAAGTTGTTTGTATGAATTCTGTGGGAGGAGTTCGTTAAAGTACAATGCCTGAAAACTATGAAAAATGCCGAAAAATGCAAAGAAATGAGAGTATTACTGCATTGGCCCCTAGTGGTTGTATGGAATAAAAATTTGAGGGTATGTTACAGGACACAATGTGAACATATGCTACAGATTTCGTGATGATAAGCCACATGGTTTTGAAGTTATATATATTGCTGTAGAAGGCCAACTCCTCATGAAATTCATTGGTCCATATATTCTTAATGCAATAAGATATCAAGAAACTTTTCATAACTTTTGATGATATATATCCAATAATGATTCACAGCAAATTTGGTACCAATCAGACCCAGGGTCTAGGAGAAGTGATTTTTTTTTTTTTTTTTTACAAAATTCAAAATGGTGGATAATTTTGGTAGGCGGAGCTTAGGGTCCCAAGAGGATTTTTTTGTAGAACTCATTCAGTTGCTCATGTCTGTAAAATCTTAAGTAATTTGGACATACGGGCTGTTGGGGCTTGCCTTTCCATTATCTAGGTGGCGCTAGCGAGTAATTTTGTATGCTCAAGCATTGGACCCATAAAATATCAAAATTTCCCGCAGTCCCGATATGCTCGCCAAATATGGGGAGGTTGGGGACATGTCAGATACCCTTAAACGGTTTTTCATCATAGGGTATAATAATAATTCCTACAGATACAATAGGGACCTCGCGGACCCGACGTTGTTGGTGCTCGGGCCCTAATAATATTTTTATAAAAAAAGTCCTAATATTACCAGAATAAAGTCAGAAAAAGAAAGAATAAAGTCAGAATATTTTGAAGAAAAAAAGCCGTAATGTGAGAATAAAGACGTAAATTAATGAGAATAAAGTCAAAATACATCTAGAAAAAAAGTCTTATTACAAAAATAAAGTTGTAATTTAGTGAGAATAAAGTCAAAATATTTCGAAGAAAAAAAAGTCGTAATGTTACGAGAATAAAGTCAAAATGTGTTTTTCTTCTTCACCCAAAATGTCGAAATGTTCATTTCTAGAGAAGAATGCAGCTGAAATAAGAAGACGATCTTTTTAAACATCACAAACAGAAACACTGTGGAACAATAAAAGCACAGAGAGAAGAACTGAGAAGAATGAAAACTGGTTTTCAGCTTTATTTCCTACAGAACGTCTTTTTTGGTTTTTGATCTCATTCATTTAAAAAACAAACAAAAAGAAAAGTTGGGGGAGGAGTCAGAGAAATCATGCAAACAAGATGGAGTCCGAATGAATTCACGAGTCTTTCTGTTGATTATCGTCATCAGAAGATCAGAGAGATTCAGTTTGTGTTCAGCTGATCCATCGCGTCTCATCAGCTTCTTCCCTTTTCTCCGGCTGATGAAGGGACCGAACGTCGGGTTCATTTAGTTTTTCTTATTTCAAACGTGGTCCTCTGATGGACGTTTGGAGTTCAGACTTCTGAAATCTTCATTCTGCTGCGCGCGCTTCTTCTTAAATCAGGGATCGTGCCGACGATTCCAGAAAGAATTGTGGAGAAAGTTTGTCAGATTTTGAACTTTTTAAACGAGTCATCGGGAACAATGTGAGAAACTCTTTCACAGCAAACAATCAGATTCTAATTTAGTGTTTTTATTCGTAATAAACGTCTCTTGTTCTTAAAGTCGACCCTCTGGATCCCGACGTGAACAGAGCTCTGGTTCAGATTCACATTTGTGTCCCTTTTGATCCGTCATATATAAAAAAATCCCATAGTTTGTATTTTTCTATATATAGAAAACACATTTAATACATAGAATACACAGCATTGGATCAATCTGCACTCTGGATGAAGAGATGAAAACTGTACCTTCAGTAACACAAACACGTCTGTAAGAGTTTGAAGAGTTGTTTGAGTCCATCAGCATTCTGTATATGCCAGAAAATATAGAAATATTTCTCTCTTGTCATAAGTAGGGTTCATTTTGTTACTTTGATCCATTGATATTGGGGGGGGGGGGATTTGGTCACATTTTTGCCGAAAAAACACCAAACAGGTGATGTTTGTGAGGTATGTGCCAGCTGGCGGTAACTTCAAATTGAATCTGACAAACTTTGAAAGTTGACAGATAGTTCCAACTGTTGCCAGAGCTACATGCGTACTTTAGAATAACTTCCTGAAAGAAATGTTTAAAAGTCCAAAAGATGTTTTGTAGGAGAAGCAGCTATTGGACATGCGAGAGTCATAGAAGTAGATCGACGGAATAGAAACCCTCGGTACTGACCGGCTGGGTCCGACTCTTAACGACCAAAGACCAGCCTCCAAATCTGGACTGAGAGCAGAAACACCAGCAGCTAAATCTCACTTTACACAATAGAAATCCAGCAGCAGCGTCCAGGTCGTTCCCATAGAACTAAACTGAAATGTAAAGACGTTTCAGAGGGAACGGAGATGTTCCTCCTGAATTTTACGTTTTATTTCTAACGTGTCAGAGAAACATCACAGTTCGTAGTTCTGGTGCATTTTGTTTGGCAGTTCACTTCTATGGGAACATGACTTTGGTTTTTAGGAGCCAGATCTGGTGCTCATTGGATCTGGACTCACATTTGGTGCTTAAGAGCCTGAAAACAGCCGCTGTTTGCAGCGACAAATCGACCACTAACCCTTCTATCCAGAACAGATTAATTAAGATGAATTACAGGTTGAAGTTTGTAACAACCAGGAGGAGATGTGAGCAGTTTGTAACACAATAAATAGATAAATAAATTAAAGATTGATCTATGAACTCTTACAGACGTTTGTGTGATTAAAGTAAAACGGTGTTCTGGTTTTGGTTTGGACACTCGGTCGGTCTTTGGGAGGAGAAGTTGCAGATTATCATCATCATCATTAAAGCTTTTTTTTAACTCTCAGGCACAAAAACCTTTCGGGTGTTCCTGTAATAACTGTGCTTTTTACCTTTTCACTCATTTCAATACAAAGTGTATCGGGACTATTTACACGTCTTTGCTTCTGAATGGATTCACACTTGTATGAAATATACTCTATGAGACGAACATCCGAGCGAGACGAGGGAAGTGTGTTTTCAACCAGAAACATTGACCCTTCTTTGGGGGATTTTTTACCAGATGTCATATTTATGCTCATCTGAAATGAAAAAAAAAAGAAGAAATGTAAGAATGTTTCACCCTGAAATGTTTAAAATAAGAAGATGAGAAGAAACAAAGTGACTTTAACCCAAATACATTTTAAACACATGCTGTGTCAACTTCATATCTAACACAATTCTTATTGTGGGATTATTTCTATAAGAAATCACGTCCATTATCTCCTCAGTATGTCCCTCCCTTCTCCGCCATCTTTACATCTGCCAACATCAAACAAATTAAATTATCAACATTTTTAAAACAAAAGTGCCCGAAGCATGATATGAGCAAGACGATAAATATAATTTATGTTTGTTTTGTCCTTTCTTTGTTCCTTTTTTTTGTACAATACATACTCCACGACACTTTATTCTGTAAAACTGGAGCGTCGTCCTCAGACGTCCGTGTTGTTGCTCGTTGTGCATTCTCGAGTCAGGTTGCTTTGGTCGCGCCCTCCTTTGGCATCGCTGTTGCAAAAAAAAAAAAAAAAAGTAAAGCTACAGACCGATCAGTCTGGATTTTTGGTATTTTTCATAGTTTTTTCTCACAATTTCAAGAAATGCTTTTTCTTTGGAGGGAAAAACCTGACGAGATTCCCCCAAAAAAAGTCTCCAATAAATATCCTCGTCCAAAAAAAAAACTGTATTAGTCCGAACCGCTTGGTCTGAAAGTTCTTCTTCTCTGCTGGAAAAAAAAAGTAGGATCTTTGGTTTGTTGAATCAGGATTCTCTCCAGCAGGATGAACGTGGCTGTAAAGTCTTTAAAGTCAGTCGGTTTTTAAAGTCAGAAGTGTAAACAGTCAGACTGTGTTCACACTCAGCCGGCTAAATGTGAAGAAATGCTCCTAAAGAACGACGTCGGGTCTTCAGGTTCGATCTGCTAAAGATCTCCGTCCACAATGAAACACCAGGACGCCAGTACAGCTGCTTCTGGTCAACAGACAACAGAAGTGTTGATCACAGCTGACGTTGAGCATCGACTCCTAGAAGAGCCATTTTCTGTTGTCAACAGCGTTTTGTATTTTATGTTTATTGTGAAAGTAATGTGTGTTATGCCCTTTAAGATGTTCACCATACAATAGGGTTAAGGTAGTTGGTCATGTTGCTATATTTGCTTTGATGTGTTTGTTGTCCTATCAAGATAAAGGCTCCTCTAGTCTGTCCTGCTATTGGGTAATCTTTGGTTGAGTCCTTTAAGTAGTAAAAAGTACAACATTTATATCTGAGCTGTAGTAGAGGAGAAGTAGGAAGTAAAGTACCCTGTATTTGTACTTGTTATCTCAGATGTATTTGCTTCATGAAGTTAATCTGCTCAGGCAGCTGTTTAAATCACACAAACCCCTTTCTGTCTAAATGTTGTGAACTCATTAACTGTATCTATAAGTATTGATCGAGGCTTTCTGGTTTCATTATAGACACGTTATAGAGGGGCCGGGGAATCTAAATCAATGAATCAATTACATTAAAACAATGCAGCTTTTCTTCCCGACTGTGAAACTATTTGTCTCGGTTAGAGTTCTGAGTCTTCATCTTCTGGTGAGAAAAAACGCTGGCGTTGTGAGGATAGAGAGAAAAAGATGCGTTTTTTAAATTTAGCAGCCTGAAGGTGAACGTGGTCTCAGTCAGTAAACAGTCGGGGGAGGGGGGGGGGGGGGGGTTAGTCCACCTCGATGGACTCGCTGCTCTCGTTCACGGGTTTACACTCGTTGGGAAGTCGCTGGTGGCGGCTGAGCTGAGTGGCCTGTGTGAAGCTGCGGTCGCATCGCTCACACCTGACACAGACACACAAACACACACACACACACACACACACACAGAGAGAAACACACAAAAATAGAAGACGAGAGACATTTTGATTAGTTTAAGCATGAAGAGAAGGTCAGAAAATAACAGAACACTGTTGAGACTTGAAACATCACAAACACACACACACACACACACACACACAGACACACAACCTTGTAAATATATCTTTGTGAGGACTCTCATTGACATAATGCATAAACCTTTAACTCAACCTAAACCTCATTCTATCCTGAACCTTAAAACACAGTCTGAACCTCTTTAACGGGCCTTTGAAGGTCCGCCCCAAAGTGAGAACCGGTGGTTGCGTTAAACTGTCTTGTTGCCATTTTTCATTTTGACCTTCAGGGATGTAAAACTTCCATCATAATCTATTATTACCCAGGATTTTATTTTTTAAATTATATTAAGTCATAAACATAGAATTTGGGGGGTTTTAATAATTAATTTATGGAACAAGCTTATAGATTTTGTATCTATGAGGGCATTAAGAGAAAAGATGAACAGAGTCACTTTTCATGTCAACACCAGGAGACAACCTCCAGTTCTGAAAAGTGAAGTCAAAGCTTCACGTGTTAAAGCTGCATTCT
Organism: Pholis gunnellus; assembly: GCF_910591455.1. Taxonomy (NCBI): domain Eukaryota; kingdom Metazoa; phylum Chordata; class Actinopteri; order Perciformes; family Pholidae; genus Pholis; species Pholis gunnellus. The sequence goes on from NC_136532.1 coordinate 27,128,340, forward strand.
CTCTCGTGTCCACCAGGGGGCGACTCCTCTGGTTGTATAGAAGTCTATGAGAAAATGACTCTACTTCTCTCTTGATTTATTACCTCAGTAAACATTGTAAACATGAGTTTATGGTCTCAATCTCTAGTTTCAAGTCTTCTTCAATACAGCATGATGTTCATTTAGTAAATGATGGTCCATTTAGAGTCAAACAGACCATAAAGCAGGGGATGCTTTAGGGGCGGGGCTACACAGTGATTGACAGGTCTCTACGTCACTCCTCCTCAGTCCAGATATGGTCACTTCCTGTTCACTGGTTGCAAGAAGCATACATGGTGACGGCCATGCCGAACCGGAGGCTTCAGAACCACAGTAGTGGTCACAATACACTCCGAGGCCTCCAGTCCGTCAAAATGACAGACGGCCCTCAGATGTTTCTGTCATTGTGAGAAAAAAAATTCAGTCAATAACAGAACACATATTCGGTTAACGCAACCTTTTAGTGAGGACCGGCCCAAATGTCCCCCACTTTCCCAAAATGTCCTCACTCTTAAGGTCTAGAACTCAAGTCAGTCCTCACAAAGACAGCTGTACGAGTACACATGTATACACACACACACACACACACACACACACACACACACACACACACACACACACACACACACACACACACACACACACACACACCTCTCTGTTAACTCTAATATCCAGTGACAGTATAAAGTGTGTGTGAGGCCCAGCGGAGCAGCAAGCTGTAATTGTTGCCCTGATCTTCACAACCTGACCAACAAATCACACACACACACACACACACACACACACACAGGTCCACCTGTCAATAATCTATCTGGTGGGCTGGGGAGGGTATTCCCATCTCACACACACTTTCACACACACACACACACGCACAGACGGACATATCCAGGTCTGATAAAGCAGCGTCACTGTCACTTTCAATAGAAAGAGAGAAGAGAGGGAGCTTTTAGTCAGAGCTGGGGGAGGTAAGGGGGAGTCGAATGTATATAAATGTGTGTGTGTGTGTGTGTGTGTGTGTGTGTGTTGGGGGGGGATCTTCAAAGAGAAAGCTGTGTTGAGGTATTGGACTTAGCAGCCCTGAAACAAGACTAACATGCTGTTAGATAGATGGGGGGAGGGGGGGTTAGTGAGATAAGGGAGAAGAGATTTGTGTTGGAGCTCAGTCTGGACTCGATGACGCTCTTTAACGTTTGCTCATTAAACCTCATAGAAACAACACTCTGTGTTTACAACTTAGCACTAAACGTCCACGTTGTGGTGGAGACGTGATGCGTCAACTTAAGAAAATACTCGACTGAAGCGGCTTGAGATTCATTTTTTTGCTGGAGTCGTGTTTTTTAAAGTGTTTTTAAAGTGTTTGTGACTTTAAGTTTGTCCAGACATCATCCCTGGAATCTGTGCAGCTATATATATCCAAGATAATTCAATCTAAAGTCAGAACACAACTGTTCAATCACAATGAAGGAATATCACAACAAATGCATTTTGAAATCGTTTGGACGTCAGTAGCTGTGTCACACGCCTCATCATGTGTTGTGCTTTTTGTTGCTTCACATTAACCGTTGACGGCAATAAAGTAACAACTTTAACTGAAGAATACGTTCTAGCGCGCATCAACAAATCCTTTTTTTTACAGTCATTTAAATGTGAAATGTGTTTTTAAATCCATCATTTCGGGATCATTTTAGCGTTCGTGTTGTAGATTTCATCATCCGCCTCGACTACAAACGTGTGTACTTTGTAATATATTTGACTCCACAGATATGATGTCATATTTGGCATCACGGTTCACTAAAACCAAAGCAAAGCACCATGTTTTAAATACTGTCATAACTTCATCCTAAGAAGCACAAACCTACAATAAAGAAAAAACATTTCATCTAACGGATACAAACGTAAATTCCACCGTGACAAAGAAATCCCACTCAAACCTAAAAACAATATGTCAAATATCCAGAGACAGGATCCAGATTTAAAGGCCTTTCCTGCCCTCACAACACAAACACACTCAAGATACAACATCAGCTCTTTAACTAAACCCCTAACTCTGTATTTCATAATAACCACTTTCTTTAAAAAAGACATAGAGACAGTAAAGATTTTAAAAGCAGTTTCTACACAAACTTGTAGTTTTTTTTCACTAAAGATCGTGTTGAGAGAAACTACGAGATCTGTTTGATAGTGGATGTTTTAGAAGTGTGCGTGAGGCGTCCTCCAGACTCGTAAACAACGTAAACAGCAGTATTCATTGAGGAAAGACTTTCAGCAGATGGATCTATCATTTCTCATTGTTGTAAATTGTCTTAAAGCGCAAACAAAAGCCAAACAGACCTCTGAGGGAAGTGAACCGCTCTGCCCTGGAGGTGGACGTTCCTGCTGTAATTCCTCTATAAATGTACTAAAAACCACAACAGCCAGCGACATCAAAGCTCCTCTGAAGCTGCTCTGTCACAGCGACTTATCCACCAGGACGCTTCTCCTGCACAACAAAGAGTCCGCTGGCTATCGACCAGCCGGCGTCTGTTTACCGGCAGGAAAAAAAATAACGTTGAGCAGTTTTGTCCTGAATAAAAATGACAAGAGGCAGCTTTAATCACTGTTCCCCTGAAAGGATCAGTGGAGCTCCGGCTCACCTCTTATCTCAATCTCTCCTATAAAACGGGACAGAACGGGACGTAAACAAGTAGAGATTGTGTTTGGTCACAGATTGATGGGACTGATGGGACCAGAAGGAGGAAGAGAGACGAGAAGAAGACCTTTCCATTAACAGCATTGTTTAAATTTACTGTTTGAGCATCCGGACAAAAACATCTTTTACTAAAAACTTCGATCCAGAATCTCAAGCTTGGAAGTGTTTTTGTGATTAACATGATATTCGACTTGTTTTACCTGTTTTAAGTTCTGCTGGGTGAATATTTTTGATATAAAAAATCAGTTGATCTGGCGGCAACCTCCGCATTCTCTCTAGTGTCCACCAGGGGGCGACTCCTCTGGTTGTATAGAAGTCTATGAGAAAATGACTCTACTTCTCTCTTGATTTATTACCTCAGTAAACATTGTAAACATGAGTTTATGGTCTCAATCTCTAGTTTCAAGTCTTCTTCAATACAGCATGATGTTCATTTAGTAAATGATGGTCCATTTAGAGTCACACAGACCATAAAGCAGGGGATGCTTTAGGGCGGGGCTACACGCTGATTGACAGGTCTCTATATGGTCAATTTGCAAAAACAACAACATGGCGACGGCAGTAATCCAAGACAGCGACGCCGAACTCGAGGCTTCATAGCATCAGTCCACAAACCAACGGGTGACGTCACGACGACTACGTCCACTTCTTATGCACAGTCTGTGGTAGACATGTACAGCTTTCAGCCTCATTTATTTCAGTTTTCCTTCTCCGCCTGTAACTTCACACATGAAGATTATCCCTAAAAACTCTGTACCACCAGTTCACCACCACAAGACCTCGTAATGTTTCAGGGACAATGCCGGTACGGCTGAGTCGTGATTGAAAGCAGCAACAAACGCGTAACGGGTTTACGTCCATCTGACAGAAGAGAAGCAATCACAAGACTCTGATGACTCTTTAAGAGCACCATCAAATCCAAAATTCTCAAAACAGTGTTGAGTCTCAATATATCAACGGTGAGATGAGGGGACATTTGGGATCTGGAGGTGCCATTGCAAACTTAACCTCTTATAAGATACCGATGAAAACGTGTTGATAAAGAGAATCTCTTTTGCTTCCTTCAGTCCCGAGAAGAAAAACTTTAAAGTTGTGACTGAAGAGCAGCAGAGAAAAACAGCGGCAGCAGTTTGACGGCCTCCACAGTCCAGCGAGTATCGGCGCCCCGAAAGGAAAAGCTGCCGACCACACAGAATCCCGGCCTCCGTCTCCTCGGCCGGGGGAAGAGAATAAAGTTGAGCGTCTTCCTCCTGACAAAGTGACAGTGGCAGCTTTAATCTATCCGCCGCACCGTCCGAAGAGGAGATAACTCCCCGAGGCCATCGACCCGCTAAAGATTTCTGACGCCCCGTCCATGATTGTCTTTGTCCCGCTCCGCCTCCACCGAGACTCTGAAGTGCTGATGAAAAGGTTCGGTGGTGGGGGGGGGGGGGGGGTCCCTCCGATTGCTTATTAAGAACGCTGATTTGCTTTAAGCGGATTTCTCGCTTGTCGTTTCACTTTTTACACCATGATCTCTTGTTCCTCCTCTCTCTCTCTCTCTCTCTCTCTCTCTCTCCACGTCAATGACGACTCGGGGTTTCTCTGATTGCTTATTAAGGTCATTAATTTGTTTCCCGCGGCTTTTACCCCCGATACGTGTCCTTTAGACTTGCACACCACTCAAGATCCCTGATTTGGCTTCTCTTCACTTCCTTTAATACCTCCCGGCCTCTCTCTGGATGCTGACCTCTGTGTCCACTGAGGGAATATTTATTGTCCTCCGCTGCTGACGGGGTGACAGCGAGACAAAAGCAGCTTCCACAAAACTCCTAATTGCAGCGCGGCGGCGGCGGCTCGCCCTCTAATTATATCAAGTCTTCACCGAGTAAAGAACATGGAAATGAGCGGCCTCGAGTGTGCCGCTGTGCGATGGAGCCGCTTCTGTTTCTACACCGTTTCACCGTCGGCTCACAACCCCGGTGATCTAAACGCAGAGAGTTTCCTCCACGGACGACATCACGAGGTCTATCCGCAGAGGTCAGAGGTCACAGCAGCCATGACAGCAGGTGTGACAAAATAATCACACGACCACAGAGAGGCCATGAATAATGGAATACGGCTGAGCAGGTTTGGGGGGTTTTTTGTTCCCAAGATCGGACTAAGACGTTTTGGGGCTCTAAGCAGGATTCTGACCTTCACTCTCACCTCATTTGTGTTTTAAGAAACAAAATGTTTATAAGAAATAAAATGCAAACATCAAAGTCCTATAAAAAGAAAAAAAATGAAGCGTAAGAGCCACATTTTCCAAAGGACTCACAACAAACTCTCCCGTTAGCCAAACTCTCCCGTTAGCCAAACTCTCCCGTTAGCCAGGGTTTCATCCAATTTCTTGTAGAAAATTGGCAAAATAAAATATGAATGAATGTTTGTTTTCATCATCTACTGTTATGGGATTATTCCTAACAAATAAACAGCAGGTGGCCCCAATTCTACAGTGAAACCATTACACCACTGAAGAAGAAGATGTCACTGGAAAAAAGCGCCTGAAGTAGAAAACAGGATGTAAATGTGACATTTGGGTTTGTTTCCTGTATCACGTTGAAGTCACGTGATTCATGGACGTCCATCAAGCTTTTCCTCAGCCAAGCACAGTGATGTAAAAACAAGACTTTATTCATATTTCCACTCAGGTTTGACTTTTCTTCACGTGATAGAATGACGCATGTCGATGGGAAGAGGCCGCAGCGCTACGACTCCTTTGTGCGAGTCTCAACACTATTTAATGAGCACGAGATTAATCAAATGGATAAAAGAGGTAAATGACAGTTCTATTTTTGCAAAAATAATTCCATATTTTAGTATGGGAGCTTCTTTACACACATTGTAATATTGATTCTAAATTGACATGTTTAGAAAGATGAAGCTTCATTTAAAAAGCTTTGTAAATACACACTGTTCTCTCTGATTCGTCTGCTGAACACAATGAACACGGATCCTTATTGATAATTATGAGTATTTCTGGGTCAGCAAATGCCGTTCACATTAAAAGAAATCCATGCTGCCTCGACCCTTTGAGTTGATCGATGGATCACTGAGCTTTTTATGTTAATGAGGGAGTCGAACTGCATTACTGTTAACCAAGCTTCAGCCCCACCTGACCCACGAGGAAGGGGTTTCATTTCTTTAAATAATAGATAGATATATAGATATTCAGAAATAAACTAAATCATGTCCCTCAATCATGTGGAGTTAAAATATTGCATTTCTAAATGTGGCGTTATTTTGGTGTAAAAATTAAAATAAATAGTGGTCGAACCAGTTCCCGCTACAGCTAAAGGGCCCCTGTATTCTAACCTTTATGGTAAATGCTTTGGAACCAGGCGGCAACCTCCGGTTCTGACGAGTGAAGCCAATGTGTTAAAGCTGCATTCTCTCTAATGTCCACCAGGGGGCGACTCCTCTGGTTGTATAGAAGTCTATGAGAAAATGACTCTACTTCTCTCTTGATTTATTACCTCAGTAAACATTGTAAACATGAGTTTATGGTCTCAATCTCTAGTTTCAAGTCTTCTTCAATACAGCATGATGTTCATTTAGTAAATGATGGTCCATTTAGAGTCAAACAGACCATAAAGCAGGGGATGCTTTAGGGGCGGGGCTACACAGTGATTGACAGGTCTCTACCAGAGACGTGTCCGTCGTCTCTACGTCACTCCTCCTCAGTCCATATATGGTCACTTCCTGTTCACTGGCTGGCTCCATAAAAACAAGATGGCGACGGACGAAGTGCCCAACTTGAGGCTTCAAAACATCATTTCAAAAACCAACGTCCACTTCTTATATACAGTCTATGACTGGAATGGCCCAGGAAACATGTGTGACTACGTCAGCTTTTCAAAATAAGGCATCAAATACAAAATATAGCTACGGAAATAAAATAAATACGGATTTTATTCCCAAGAAGTATAAAACCTGTGTCCCATGAAATGTAAAAGATCCCTAAATTGTGATGGAAATAACTCAAATCAAAATCAAGCATTCGTACCGTATTTAGAAGATAAAGACCCACACTTGTACCTCGAGGTGCTCACCTAACGTAAACCAATTCTTCAACGTAGTTTAAGGTGAAGCTGCGTTGAGTGTATTCGGATCGATTACATCAAATTTCTTTCCTTCATTGAAACGTGATTCTGTTCTCAGAAAAGGTGGCGTCCCTAATAGAAGCAGGTGAGGGTGTCAGGGAGCAGTAATGAGGGTGTCAGTAGGTGTTAGCTGGTTGTAACATCTAAAGGAAGCTGGTCAGCCCGGGAGGCGGGAGGGAGGGAGGGAGGGAGGGAGGGTCGCGTGGGTGGGGGGGGTACTCACTGTTACTTACTTGAACGGCTTCTCCCCGGTGTGCGTGCGGATGTGGTTGTTGAGCGTTGTGGCGCCGGCGAACGCCCGGCCGCAGTATCCACATTTGAAGGGTCGGTCGCTGGAGTGCGTCACCACGTGGTTCCTCAAGTCCGACGGCTGGGAGAAGGACTGGGAGCAGTGGCCACACTGGTACGGTCTGAGGGGGGAGGGGGGGGGGGGTGGAGAGAGAGACGGGTGAGAAAATAAAGGGGGGGGGGGCGTGTCTGTGCTCTTCTCAGGTCTCGTAGTGACGAGCTGCTGTGACGGTCGAGGCTTTTGAAAATGTGTTTAACACTAAATGTTTTAATTTCCACCTTTAACCACCTATTTTGAGGCCTCTGCTCGAAAATGTCATACCCATACTCAAAGGGGCTTATCTCTCTAACTACAAGGTCTATTTGAATAATTTCAATGGAATTATAACACTAACACTTGTGACAGTTTGTTAATATGTGTACATATCAGTGTATATGTTACTGGTAAATGCTGAATGAATATAACACACAGCTCAAATTGAAAATGTTCAGGTTCGCCTGGAAAAATAAAGCACTTTTGTCTTTGAAATAATGCAGCAGTAAACCTAAAGCTATCCACAATCATAGCACAACATGTCAGCAGTCCTTTTAAAAAAAGAATTGGCTTTGATAAAGTGAAGCAGGCCAAGTTGATAGAGGTTGGAGTACAGAGAGTTCATGCCAGGTCAAGCCAAAATTCTGAATTTTCCGAATTTTGGAACCAGGTTTCCAGCTGTTCTATTCTAATTGTATATACTATATAACTATATATTTCATTTTTTTTATCATTAATAGGGTTCAATCTATCTCATACAGCAGTTTGGCATAATTTTGAACCATTTTTGACCTCTCAGGGGCCTGATTTATGTGTTTTATGTGATTTTTTCGTCGCTCCATGTGTGTGCATTGGCAGTTTTCGAAGCCTATGATTGGTCGATTTGCACATGTGATATGTCTAAGAATGCGGAAATGAGTGTAGAATGCAGTGGGCCAGTCAATCGGGTGATTGACAAACATTTTAGCCACTAAAACTCCAAAAGAGTTGCGCAACAGACCGAGCGTCGAAATGATTTGCTGAAAAGTAAAAGCAGGACTATCTGTGCATAAATGCCTCGATTATCTCTACTTTACTCTCAAAAGAAAGAGAGGGACCGGGCGCATATGTAGCAAAAGGATTTAAGTGGATTTACAGAGTTTTTCACCCAGAAAACCAGCTCAAGGTACGATGCGTTTCAAATGTGTTGCTCTGTGGTTGGTTGTGCTTGTGTGTGTTCTACGGTGTAACGTTTGAAGGAGAGAAATATGGAAGATATCTGCGGATTCAGGGTGGAATTCTCATGCTAGCTAAGCTATCGTTCGGCCATGACGGTCTCTTTTTTTGTGATGAAATCTGCATTCAGAGTGCGTAGCTCGCTGTAGCTCGCCGAAAAATACGTGGTATTGTGCTGGAACTTGGTAGT